>NW_027106340.1:316400-323168 GCF_000696795.3 Halyomorpha halys | reverse complement strand
ATTTTAGTATCACATTTAAAAGTTGGACAAGCAATTATGTTTTAACAAAAGTTGAAACAATTTGGATTGTTTTTGTTACTATTAATTAGATCTTGTGAATGAAATCTACTGTTCCTTGTATTAATTATTTAATTTTATTTCATTAAATTTAATAACAACGTTTCGGTGTTGTCAAGCCATCATCTGGTATATACAACAAATTCTCAAATTCATACTATGCATGCAACACTTAAAAAATAAGTTCTAATTTCATTTTTTAAATTTAGAAAAATTACCTGATTAAAATATCTTTTAAAGGTACATTTTCTCTTTATTAGTCTTATAATGCTAACAATAACATATTGTTGTCAATAATATTAATTTTTTTTTTAATAATTTATTCATTGCTATTTACAATTATATAAATATATATACATAAATTAAATTTGCTGCAAGTGATTTTTTATTTTTTACATAAACCTGAAAGTGAAAGTTTATTTCATCAGATTTTTATGTTTTTCTTTTAAGTCTATTTATAATATCCTGTATTTATATAATAAATTTATAGAGGTGATTATTATTGTATAAATTAAAATATATAAGGATGAAGATTGGTGTTATATTAGTTTTATTATTGTTATAGGTTTTTATAGTGCATGAATATGGGACAGTGGTTCTGAAACGTTGTACAATATCATGAATAAATAATAAATAATTCATTCAAAAAATGGAAGTGATTAACCTCAAAAAAATTTTAAAAGAATTGACTCACCAGACTTCCTAGAGAGATAATCTAGATTAGTAGTGAGTTTTATAAAAAACATTATAGGAGAACTACTTAAAACTTTAAAGTTTTATAATTTAATTAAAAAAAAAAAAGTAGGAGGAGAAATTATAACTGTTCATTAAGGAGAAGATAAAGATTTTTTTATTAGATAAATAATAAAAAATTGATAGAGCACTGGTGTAAGTGGATATCTTAAAAATACTGTCTAGCTACGAAAGGCCGATATAAACTTTAACGAAACACCTCTTTCGAGCTTTAAGATATCTTTTCAAAAATAATAATAAAAAAAAAAAAAGAACTTCGGAACGCTGTTAAACTTCTTTTTACAGCGGCTGTTAATAAAATCACAAAGTTAAAGTACTGCTTTGTATATTAACTTAATAACCTCCGAAGTTAAAAAAGTGCTCCGAAAACACTGATAACTCGACAACATTCAAGTCTCGAAGAATTCTAAAATATACCTGCGGAGAAAAACTTAAATTAAGTTGAAACCAAGAGGGAAATTTAATTCTTAAACTTTCTTCTAGAAATGATTACATTATAGTCATTTATTTTTATCGGATATAATACTCTCTCGAAAGCGGGGAACAATCGGAAAAGTCGAAAAGGGATCGGAATACACGCTAAGGCAAGTAGGACACAACTCGACTTTCAACTTCTTCTCCGAGATCCTTTAAAAGTTCTCTATTCGATGGAAGATTGTTAGAGTCCCATCTCGGATGGTGTCGGCCGTTGGATCGCTCTGAGAGAAAAGAAACAAAAACTAGGGGATAGGAGATAAAAAAAAAGTTAAGAAAAGAATATTAAGGCGTCTGTAAAGCTTATCGGCAGGACTAACGATCCTGGACGGTAACTACAAATGGTAAGGCAGGTGAAAAAATACCTACCTGAGTGGGATGGCGGCGGGGTCTTGGATGCCTCCATTCAACCTAACACCGTATAAATCAGGACCTTCATCATCAACAAACATAACATTAGTCTTCACAAACTTCACTAAGGATATTCATGATCGTTAGTTCAACATGTTAAAGTGTGTTAAATGGAGAAATATTTCCTTCTTTTGCCATGTTAAAACGATATAACATATTATAGGGGTATTCATGATGTTGTGTTAAATGTTAAATGTTTTACCATGTTAAATGTTATTTCGTTTTACCATGGTAAAATAAGGCAATTTTTTCCATTTAACATGAGTTTTCCCATTTAACACGCTTTAACATGTTAAACCAAAGATCATGAATACCCCTATTATAGTTGAGAGTCTGTTACTAAGTCTGTTAAATAGAGAATGACGTCACACAATAGATCAGCTGAGCTCGTCACCATTTTTGTAGTTGTGTTAGGTTACTCGCTCGTAGTTTGTGTTTTGATAGTGTCAGTATTGTTTTGAATATTTCTATAACTAATAAAGCAATGGATGACAATAATAATAATGTAATGAGAGTTGTCAATTAGCTCATCTTAATTCTCTTCCTCATAAGTTAGAAGATCAACAAGACACTCAGTAGCTAAACGTTTACACGACTTCCACTTTTAACCCAATTTGGGTATATTATAATAAATTACTTTAATGAAAACTTAGAAGTAAAAAATAACATGACGTTTTAGAAAGAAAGGTTATAAAACAAATTGCTCAAAAAATCCGCTAGGAGCTCTTATGCATTTAATATTTAACATGACTTTAAATAAGGCTGCTCCTCATAATCCAAGACTTTAACATGGTAAAACATTTTACATTTAACACAGTATCATGAATACCCCTACTATTCGAACTACAGTCTGTAATTCAAGGTATCGCATTTTAATGGGGTGTATAAAACAAAAAAAAAAAAAGTTTTTGAACCAAATATTTGTATTATTATTTCTTTGATATAATATACAATTAATACTCAAAGTATAGTCCATTGTCATCTACCGTCATTAGCCATCTGCTACCTAATTGCTCGATCCAACGCTGACATCATTCGTTGGTATGGCAGTCAAAGAACTATAGGTCATGGATAGAAAGAAGTACTAATCCGATGGTGCGAGGTATGGACAGTATGGTAGATGAGGCCGAAGTTCGAACCTTTGAAGTTGTTTAAACTTTTCTTTTGTTCGGCCAAAAGTGATTGCTGAGGAGTAAATTCGTGAGGAACAAGTATACTGGTCATTTTCACCATCCCCATGGAGAGTAGATGGCGAATAACAGTATCTTTCGACACATCACACTCCCTAGTAAGTTCGCGAGTAATTGTGGTAGTATTTGACTGAACAGCTTCGCCTGGAGTCCTTCTTTTCCAACGTCGTATCTCCACTGCTAAATTTATCAAACAGAAGCCGCGGAGTGCGCTGAAATTTTTTTCCAGTAATGCCTTAAACTTTCGTAGGACACTGACATGTTTCTTCATTTTTTATTTTTTTTTTTTTTTATTTATTTATTGATATTTTCAACTGTATAAAAAAATACAACCAGTAAATTTGATCATAATGATATGATACAGGATGTAGAGAAACTACCCAGTAGTAGAACTCTAAAAACAGTTTACAATATAAGGTCACGAGGCCATCTTCTTTTCAGGCGCCTCGGAGGATTGCCAGGAATGGAAGAGGAAGCAAGGTTAGAAACGAGTGGATTTGGTTGGTTAGGGAGTTTATTATGGAAGGAATTTTCTTCATTAAAACAAATAATTAAACTGATGATTTTTTTTAAGAACTCGAATGGAATTAAACAAGCATAGAGAATGCTCTAAAGGGATTATTAAGTATTGGCAAGTATTACATAGGATTAAAGTATTTACAGACTTTCGAAATCTTGAATATGATAAAACGGTAATTTTTTTTTTTTTATACATCCCATTAAGATTCATCTACATATTTACCAAACTATTGCAAATTCGCGCAAACATTTGCGTGTGAACGGGTTATTAGCATCAAGTGGTAAAGGTTGGTCTGAATTTGGGGAAGACCAATCGAATTTCGCTTTCTAGATACAAATGAAAGAGCGTTTGGACAAGCGCTTGTGCTGTATCCTCACTGTTTTTTTTTTTTTTTTGTTTTTTTCATTTAATGTAATTTACAACTGTACAAAATAATACAATAATCAAATATGTTGTATGTTTCATATACACTAGTAAATCTTGGAAAGGAACCACCCATGGATGGTACTTCAAACATTAATTTAAATTAGAAGGTCCCGTGTCCATCTTCTTTTCAGACGCCTCGCAGAATTATCAGGGATTGTTAAGGATGAAAGATTAAGAATTAATGGGTTAGGATGGTTAAGGAGTTTGGAATGAAAAGACGCATATCTGTTTTGAGTCAATTCTGCAACGAATGGGATGTTAAACACTGCCAATTAAAATTTAAAAATTAAAATTTGTACCAATATTTGTAATAATAGAGGTTCAGTAATTGGTAAGAAAATACTATTAATAAACCAACGGTTATGCAAAGAGGCGATTTGGTCATAATCACGCATTGGTGATTTGAACAGAATCACAATTCCAACAGATAAAAATATTAATTATTTTTGTTTAAATAAAGAATTTCTCTAACTTTGGGAATCAATTATAAACTCTCGTTTAAAATTATTGAATAATGTTTAAAATGTAGGACTATTCCATTTGTGGAGGATGAAGGTTGTTGAAAGGAGCCCATATTCCAACCTCAAACCAGAAGCTTATGTCCCCATTTAACTACCGGGGGCAGGTTTCAGATTTCTCCAGACCTGGCATTCTAATTTGCTCTGACAAACCATAAAAAGCTTTCAAAAAAACAAAAACATTCTGACACCGTAGATAATTTATACATCTACCGTTGAGACAGATAATATAAGACGCCATAAACCGGTACATGTTACATTCCTTAATTCGATTCTCGAAGAAAGTACCCAGACCATTTCCGACAAACCATAAATAACGGTTACATTAGAAATGTCACCGCATTACCGAAATTCGTTCTCAAAAGCTCTGGAACCGAACGATGTTTCGCTAAAGTAAGAAACGTTTTCACCAAATAATTGAATAACATTTTTTTTCCATTTCTTTACGATGTGGTGTATTTTCACTCTGTGCAGGAGAAAGTAGAATTATAACAGTTAATAAAAAAATATGGGATGATCAATGTGACCCTGAGAAGAGTTTCTAGCGATGTGATTGATGTGTGACATCACTCCTTGCGAGTCACCTTTCAAATATCCGATGAAAGCTTCTACAGACTAATGACATGTTTTCTTCTCTGCCATTTCTTCAGAAAAACATACGTAATACGGTTTAGATAACTAGTTAGTGACACATCACTCTTTAGTAAGACTTGATCCAGCATTATGATTTAATTTTTTTATTTATTAATATTTACAACTGTATAAAAAATACAACAAGTAAATTTGATCATAATGACATAATGATAATGATATGATATAGCATGTACAGAAACTACCCAGTAGTAGAACTCTAAAAACATTTTACAATATAAGGTCACGCGGCCATCTTCTTTTCAGACGCCTCAGAGGATTGCCAAGAATGGAAGAGGAAGCAAGGTTAGAAACTAGTGGGTTTGGGTGGTTAGGGAGTTTATAATGGAAGGAATGATATCGGGTTCGGGCTAGATCGGTTACATAAGCAACATTTAGGTCTTTATAGATGGTTTTATTAGTTACAAATTAAGGAGTATTGAGGATTTTACGAAGGATTTCGGATTCTAAGTATTGGATACGAGAGGAATTCGAAGGTTTAGTGGAGCCCCAAAGCTCAACTCCGTATGTCCAGATGGGCCTTGGACCGTTGTTGGACCGTTTGTGTTGGAAGTTTAGACCATTTGTCTAGTAAGTGCTATAATAGTCGGAATCTGCGTGCAGTTTCCTGTCTTTTCAGTCTTGTGTGAGGATTCCAGGTTAGTCGTTTGTCAAGGTGCATTATGATTCAAGATTCAAATGTTTAAGATTTTTTTTGTAAAAAACTTTTTATTTCATAAATATTAATAGGTAAACCCATGACTTCTTGACATACAGTATCCTTAAATAATACCCCTCTTATTCCTGGCGAACAGATCCGTTACTTGGGACATCTGGACAAACGACTGACATGGAATCCTCATAGAAGACTAAAAAGACAAGAACCTGCTTGTCGATTCCGACTATTACAACATTTACTCGATAAACTGTCTAAATAGCCAATATCATTATAAAAGATTGATCTACATGACTATTATAAGGCCTATCTGAACATACGGAGTTGAGCTTTGGAGCTCCACTAAACCATCAAATTCCTCCCGAATCCAATCCTTACTGTACAAAAGCCTTCGTAAAATCCTTAATTAAGTCATCCACCAGGACCTCACTCAATGTTCCATATGTTGCCGATTTAGCCAGAACCAGATACCAATCCTTCCATAATAAACTTCCCAACCACCCAAATCCACTTGTTTCTAACCTGGCTTCTCCTTCATTACCCAATAATCCTCCTAGGCGTCTGAAATAAAGATGGCTTCGAGATCTTCCCTAGAAATGTTATTGGAGTTCTATCAGTGGGTATATTCCTCACACGTTTGTATCATGTCACTATGTCACCTACAGCAAATTTACTTTTTGTATATATTTGTATACAGGTGTAAATAACAATAAATAAATTATTAAAAAAAAGTTCCTTGGAGGATTAAAATTTATTTATTTCTCTAAAATACATCTTAAAGGTGTCTACTACAGATACACTCCCTCTAAATTCATTTTACAAATTAAAACCCCAAGATATAAGATTAGCAGACAACAATATAATTTACAAAGGGCGGCATGTTTTGCCAGGACCAGATTGAACGAATGAGCTAAAGAGGCAGAGAGCTGTCGCTGTGTAAACCCTGATAAGTTCAGGACCCGACCCTCAACAGTCTGTACACTGTACACACAGCCTCTGCTTTATTTATCTTGTTAAAAGTTTGTACGTACACAGGGGATTAACTTAATATGTTATCATAGCTCTTAAGGATACAAGTCAGCAGGGAGGATCTTCATCTCATCATTTAGGTAT
>NW_027106340.1:310811-316350 GCF_000696795.3 Halyomorpha halys | reverse complement strand
TTTTAATAATTTATTTATTGTTATTTACAACTGTATGCATATATACACATCAAGTAAATTTGCTGTAAGTTATATTATGACATGATACAAACATGTGGAGAATCTACCCATTGATATAACTCCAAAAACATTTCTAAAGGAGATCTCGAGGCCATCTTCTTTTCAACCGCCTAGGAGGATTATTAGGTAGTGAAGGAGAAGCCAGGTTAGAAACGAGTTGGTTTGGGTGGTTGGGAAGTTTATAATGGAAGGATTGGTATCTAGTTCAGGCCAAATCGACAACATATCCAATGAGGTCCTGATGGATGATTTGGTTTGTGACAAAGTAAGTAGCATTAAGGATTTTACGAAGGGTTTTGGAGTTTAAGGATTGGATTCGAGAGGAATTAGATGGTTTAGTGGAGCCCCAATGCTCTACTCCGTATGTCCAGATAGGCCTTATAATTGTCATGTAGATCAGTCTTTTGTAATGGATTGGAGGATTGGTTTGGACTGTTTGTCTAGTAAATCCTAGTCCTATCCTGTCTAGTCCTATATTTTCAGTCTTGTATGAGGATTAAAAATATTTTTAAAAATATAAAAAAATTATTGAACATTAAAGGAAATAAGGAACCCGATTTATGTTTAATAATAGTATTTTATTGGCTCTGTAGACTTCTTAGATCTTTGGCTGCCCGAACCAGGCTTCTACAGGTCTTTATTTATTTTTTTGATGACCTTCTTAGTAATTTCTGGCTTACGAGGGGAGAGGTTATCAATAGGTTACTAACCTATTCTAGCCATAATGGGGTTCAAGTTTCCATTTCTTGGGTCCGCCACACAAATATAAGTCGCCCCCTCCTCTCCGGATTAAGACCCGGGCCCTGCTGTTCCGAGGTTATATTAAGACTTACAGTCTTAATTCTGTTTCTGGGCGAGTTAGTCTTGAACCTATCCTATTTTTATTAATTTAAACCCACTGAACTTATATATACACCCAAAAGGTATTTCTTACTAACAGGACAAATTTACAGAGAAATTAGGCAAACGACGACTTTTGGTGAAAGGACATTGGTTCGAAAGTAAAGGAACCATCCCTCTTACAAGAGGGAATTGAATGATGATAGTTCATGCCAAACTAAACATTGAAAAAGCAACGCAAACTTTTATTTAAAAAAGAAATTCTTTATTTAGCCATGTTGCCCAAAGCGTTGGGTACATCACAAAGCATACCGATCAATAATCAATTATAATTATAATGAATAATGAATTAATTAAAAAGAATACTTGAATGAATAAATAAGTTTAAAAATAAATAAATAATTTAATGAATTAATAAGTTAAAACACAAATCGATAGGTCCATAAACTAAAAAAAAAATAATAAAATAAAACAATGGATAATCTCTGAGCTAATTTCCATGCAGATGATGATGTATCATTATTTGCCCAGGGAGTATCATTATTTTTTGTTATTAATTTTACATTCCTCTTTTATTAAGAAGCATTACTCGTCCAAAACCATAGTTTTAGAAAAACGGGATTGAAAAAAAAAAAAACACTCACACATATACATTAGGTTGGTAATGAAATCTACAACGTCTTATGCCACAGCCTGTGCGACCATGTCGAAACGCAGAGAAAGCGCTACACTTATAAACGTATCATTGATGTTATCATCTCATGTCATGTTTATTTAGTTATATCGACTAGTGAACCGAATCGATAGGTAAATACTTCGATAGTACTATTTGCTTAGGTCAATGTAAATATTAGATTTTACTTAGTATCATTTAGTTTAGTCATTAAATATTCTATTTGTTCTGCAAAGTATCCCAAGCATAATGAGTATGATCTTTTTAATGCTTCGCTTGAAAGTAAACTAACTCTATCTGAGTAACTCATTGCTTATTGATTGAATGATAATATAGTTGGTAGTAGAGATGCGACATCGATAAAAAAAACATCGATGTTTTAGAACATCGATGTTCAATACTAAAACATCGATATTTTTTTTTATCCATTTCAGTAACATAAAGACTGTTCTAAAGATTATCCATGCTCCGGCCAGTCAGAAGTGCTTTTTCAATCAACTAATAGGACATGGACTCCAAAAAAATCAATGTTTTAAAATATCGTTGCTTACAATAATTAGCCAAAAAACATCGATGTTTTTAAACAACTATTTCAGAAACATAAGGTCTGTTCCAACGATCACGCATTATATGGCCTGTCAGAAGTGGGTTTTGAAACTATGAATCCGACATCGACTACAAAAAACATCGATGTTTTTAAAATATCTTTGCTTACAATATATTACCCAAAAAACTTCGATGTTCTAAAATATCGTTGCATACATTGCATTACCAAAAAAACATGGATGTTTTAAAATATCGTTGCTTACAATACATTTTCCAAAAAACATCGATGTTTTAAAATATTGTTGTTAACAATACATTGCCAAAAATACATTGTTGTTTTTTTTAACATCTATTTCAGAAACATAAGGTCTGTTCCGACCAGTCAGAAATGGTTGTTGGAACAAATAATGTAACTAAAAATGAGCATGGTAGTCGTTGGAATAGACCTTATGTTCCTTCAATAGTTGTTCAAAAACATCGATGTTTTTTCTAGTTGTTGTCCTAATCTTTGATACAAAAAACATTTCTGACTGGCCGTAGAATGCGTGATCGCTGGAACAGATCTTATGATCCTGAAATGGTTGTTCAAAAATATCGATGTATTGTAAGCAACGATATTTTAATTTTGAGATTTGATATTTTAAAACATCGATGTTTTTTGGGTAATGCATTGTATGCAACGATATTTTGTTTTCATTTAGTTACTTTTGGAAAAAAAAATTAAAGATTGGGACAAACGTAAAACATCGATGTTAAAAAAAACATCGGCTTAAATACATCGATGTCAAAAACATTTTCATAACATCGACATCGATGTCGCATCCCTAGTTGGTAGTTTATACAAGAATAAGCGTTTAAAGGCAAATTTTCATTCGATCACAAAACTCTATCCATAAAATATATTTGTTGATGAATGAATTTATTATTAGAGTGATGTGTAAAACAAGCCAAGTCTAAAAATATAGTTTTAGTATTAGCGAAAACATCAAAACGACACTCTAACACCCTAGACAAAACTTGGAGGTACGTAGTTGTATTTATTTATTTTTTTAAACTAACATACATAATCAAATTAAATTATATTAATTACAACTAATTGGTTCATAAAAACATTTGAAAGCTTAGATGAATGCTGAAAAAAAACAATGAAAAAGATGGCCGCGAGTGCGGCAAAAGAAAACAAAAAAATAGTTAAAAATTATTTATTTGCCGACGTTTCGGCCCCCTTTGTGGAGCTTCATCAGGGCTAAAAAGATACAAAAAATATTATAAATGGTTTATAATTTAGCAATCTAATACTTTATTATTCGAAGCAAAAAAATATGAAAAGCTTTGAAAATATTTATCGAAATGTTTTTTTTTTTAATAATTTATTTATTGTTATTTACAACTGTATACATTTATACACATCAAGTAAATTTTCTGTAAGTGATATTATGACATGATACAAACATGAGGAGAATCTACCTATTTATAGAACTTCAAAAAAATTTCTAAAGGAGAAGATCTCGATGCCATCTTCTTTTCAAACGCCTAGGAGGATTATTAGGTAGTGAAGGAGAAGCCAGGTTAGAAACGAGTTGATTTGGGTGGTTGGGAAGTTTATTATGGAAGGATTGGTATCTGGTTCTGGCAAAATCGGCAACATAGGGGACATTGAGGTCTTGATGGATGATTAGATTCGTGACAAAGTAAGGGGCATTAAGGATTTTACGAAGGATATTGGACTGTAAGGATTGGATTCGAGAGGAATTAGATGGTTTACATCGAAATGTTAAGATTAATTTTGGGTAACAATAACAAATAAATATTAACAGAAGGAATCGAACCCACTTTGCTTATCTTAAGTCATGTCTGGATTCGTTCATGTAACACAGTAAAGCCAAATGAATGAATGAATTTATTGGATTTAAAGCACATATTACATTTAAGATATTTATCACATAACTATCAATTCAGCAAAACTGTTCCCACATTCCAGTCCACTTTGGGTCTGGAATTCATGGGACCATCCTAGCGAATACGTAATTCCCTATTTGAGAATCGAACCTCAACCTTGGGCAACGATTAACAATTACTTACAATTCAAAGCACGATACCGATTGAAATTCAAATAATACTCGTGTACATTGCCACAAATGGCAACCTGGGATTAATTAAATACACTAATTTGAAATACATTCACGCGCTGGTATTTTAGCTGTCTTGGGTGAACTTAAGTTAGGAACACGAGTTGTAATATTAAGCAAAAGGAAATATGTATATAATCCAAAAAATCAAAGACAAAATAAGAAAATGCAAACATGTCGATTCATAGTAATTCTTCGTAATTATGCTAAGCAAATAAATACAATAAACTATATATACTAAATAAATGGAGAAGCAGGGTGGCTCACTGTGCAAGGCATTGTACTACTTACTCCAAGAATCTCGGTTCTAATCCAAAGAATCGAATAGTTATTTATTCTAATAACAACAATCATCCAACTAGTTTAAAACGTTATATATTAAAAGATATTACATGTTCAACGTTTCGCATTATCAACAATCACATTTGATATAATTTCTAGAAATATTGGCAAAACGTCTTGTTTCATTAATAAAACTGCAAGTCATGAACAAGATAATGATAATAGATATTTAAATTATTTATTTAACTATTCACAACCATATCCTAGCACAACTGTTGTTCAACAATCAGCAATTTCTTACAACATACTAAACCATTGACCATTCAAAGTTTGTAGCAGTACAGATTTTTGATTTTTTTTTTTTTTTTAACTTAAATTTGACAAGAAAATTGAAAACTTAGGGAAAGATTTTTTTTTTTTTTAAATATAAAAAGTAAGAGTTCTCAAGACAAATAACAAAAACATTTAATAAAAAACACGTATCCAACAGAAAAGCTTGAAAAACTGAGAAATTTTTTTTCTATAATATAATTCTAAACATGTCTTATATACATGTTCTAAACATTCTAGGATATAATAAACAAAAAAAAAACATTAATTTTATTTCAAAATTTAAATTTTTCCCGGTCAAAGAGGTGTTAATAATTAACAAATTCAACATAAATTAAACCTATTTATATCAGGAACTCCAATTATAGTCTTTACATAGTAACTTTCCAAAAATAAATATATTGTCCTTTGATAGAAAACTTTAATAAATATAGAATGACCAAAGTAAAAATGGGATCTATAACTGCTTAACCAGTCGTTCATTACCGACTCTTTAAGTTCACTAAAAACCATGTTTGTTGTTTGTTAGTTTTGAAAGGGCGTTTAACAGCCTGGTCATCAACGCCCGTTGGTTGTTGGCTTTGGTAAGGCCTAGTTGTTTTAGTCATAGTTTTGGTATGGTGTACTGATCCGCACCAATTATAATTAAATTTGTGGCAATTATAATTTGTTTAATAAT
>NW_027106340.1:280894-303866 GCF_000696795.3 Halyomorpha halys | reverse complement strand
ACGAAACATGGGCGTTGATGACCTCAGGGTTTTACACCCTAAAGCCCTAGACAACAACAACAACAACCAGAAGTCGTTAAAGAGGCCCCCTCATCGAGTCCTTTAAAGATAGATTTCATTAGTCATGATGCAATCCTCCCACCTACATTTCGGTTTAGCTCTCATTCGTTTACCTGTCGGTTCAGTGTTTATTAACATTTTAGGGATCCGTTTCTTACACACCCATCCTATACGTTACAATGCTATCACCTAAATTATATTTACCGGCTAATTCAAAGTTGTGTAAATTTTCTAGTTAACTCATTCTTTTATGGTCAGAATATTTAACGTAATACTTTATTTTCAAAGACCTTAAGTCACTGTTCTTTCCTTAGTATAAGAGGCCTCGTTCTGCATCCAAAATAACAGTGGGAAGGATAATAGTTTTGTAAATTCTAACTTTTGTTTGGACAGAAGGCGATAATTAATCAATTTGAAAAATAACAAGCATTTCCCATTTCTAACCTAGCTTTTATTTCCACATCAATTTCGTTTTTTTTTCTAGTTACCGTAGAATCTAAATAATTAAACTTGGCAACCTGTTTAAACGTATTTCCTTCTATATCTATATCACTCGAATTGCTCCCGTTTCTAATGCTGACCAAATATTATGTTTCAACCATATTTATTTCTAATTCTTTACTGGAGTTTATCAACATCAATTATAAATATAATTCACATTTCTGAATAACTCATAAAATCCTGTCTCGATTTGAATAAATCCTGGAGAGGCGAGCTGGAGATAAGGAAGTCCAGTTAGGGGCTGGCGTGGTTATCAGACGGACAACTTTTATTAAGAGAAACATTATTCTTCAAAAGTGAAAAGAAGGGATAATTTAAAGTTTCGCCTGGAGGGATAAGGGTTAGTCCAGGGAGAAGGGATGATAAGAAAAATGTTACTGCGGTTCTGTCCAGTAACTAAGTTAGAGAGACTACGAGCGCAGTCAATGGCCAACTTGCTAACTAGTTAGAGCACGAGTTGTGTCCCTACTGCATGCATATAAATCGGAACATTACAATCATATTGTATGTATATGTTTATGCATAT
Source organism: Halyomorpha halys (assembly GCF_000696795.3). Taxonomy (NCBI): domain Eukaryota; kingdom Metazoa; phylum Arthropoda; class Insecta; order Hemiptera; family Pentatomidae; genus Halyomorpha; species Halyomorpha halys. The sequence continues at coordinate 302,779 of NW_027106340.1, read as the reverse complement.
ATGAATATAGGATTATATAAACAATGATTTAAAATATAAGATATTATTTTAATTTAGAATTAGTAAATTTGGACATATGGAATTGAGCTCTGGGGCTCCACCAAACCATCAAATTCCTCCCGCATCCAATCGTTACAATCTAAAATCCTTGATGCTCCTTATTACGTCACAAATAAACTCATTCACAAAGACCTTAACATCCCATTCGTTGCAGATTTGACCCAAAACAGATATGCGTCTTTTTATTCCAAACTCCTTACCCATCCTAACCCATTAATTCTTAACCTTTCATCCTTAACAACCCCTGATAATCCTCCAAGGCGACTGAAAAGATGGCCACGGGACCTTCTAATTTAAATTAATGTTTGAAGTACCACCAATGGGTGGTTCCTTCCCAAGATTTTCATCTGTATATGAAACATACTACATATTTACCTATTGTATTATTTTGTATCTATCTATTTTATCTAATTACATTAAATAAATAAAAAGAATTAGTAAGATCATAAGTAGAGAGAGGATTTTCGTGTAATTGCATCTTTTGTTTTCTAGCTCCAAATTTCGCTAAACCTCGACAGAAATACGAATCATGGATGAGTTCTATATATTTCACAAGATTATACGTTTTTGGGGGTTTTCCACTATTATACAAGTTTTTAGATTTTTCGCCACAAATATTACCGTTTCACTCTCTTTAAGCTAAATTTAGAATTGCAGTGGTTGGTTTGAAAAACAGCCAATTTCATCGTGAATTACAAATAGAGAGAGGGTTACATAAAAAAAAAAAAAAGCTCATGAAGTTCCACTCCCAGTTACCAACAGTTAAAGGAGCAGAGACCTACCAACTTGGGAAACCCAACCACAACTCGAAGACTGAAGCCCAGGCTGCTGCAGGACATCCTGTTATAAGTTCTATGTTCATCAGTTCTGTTATTGTCTCTCTTCTCTTTTTCTTAAATTCACTTTCTTTTTTTATTTCCATTAGTCAATTATTTTATCTTCAAATTATCAATATTTTCTTAGGTATTTTATCTTATTTTTTTTGTTTTATTTATAACATCTTATATAATTAGGGGTGTCTTTTGTACGAGACTACACCCTCCTTCATAATCAACTAAAAAAAAAATGAACGTCTTTCATTAACCATGTAAGGCCCACCAGGACACTGTTTCATAATGAAAGATAATAGTATTAGTTCATAATACAAGTATAGAAACAACGTATTAATTACAGTAATACTTTTTTTTTATAATAGGGAGGACTCTTAGTGATATTACAGGAGTTGAAAAGTACTAGTTACTATTGTACAAGCCAGTGTAATTGTATTAAGTTAAATCGACAAGACTAATAGTATTAGTTTGTACTTTATTATGAAACAGGACCCAGGCCGATCTGGTATTAAAAAAAAAATAAATTAAAAAAAAAGAAGGCTAAATTAAAATTTTATTGAATAAAATTTAATATTTGAACGAAATATCTCATATTATACATGTATTCCAATATTTATTCATATATTTTTCCCTTATTTAATTTAAACTTAACCAAATTTTAATTAAACAAGGCATTGATTAACATATGAAGCGTGGGATCCAACCTTATAACAAAAATAAGCATCAGTGAAGTTTTACCTTGGAATATTATTAACTAAAAAAATTAGTTCCGAGTAACGATGAAAAAGTCCCTCCAGAATAAGTTTGTTATAGAAAACTTCAGTGTCACTATTTTTAAATTTATTCCCACTCAGCCTTCTATTCTATCCTCTGTCTTTGTTGTGACATGTGGAATTAAAAATTTTTTTTTTATATATCACCAGCAGACCCAATGCACCGCTTTTACTATATTTTAAAATTTATACACATTAATTTAAATCTATTGAAGCTAAAATCAGTAATTACTAGGAAGTTCATAAAAAAAATTAATAAATAAATAAAGACCTGTAGAAGCCTGGTTCGGGCGCCCAAAGATCTAAAAAGTCTGCAGAACCAATAAAATACTCTTATTAAACGTAAATCGGGTTCCTTATTTCCTTTATTCTTCAGTATTTTTTATATATATTTTTTATTTATTGATATTTACAACTGTATAAAAAATACAACAAGTAAATTTGATCATAATGACATAATGATAATGATACATGCTGTATGATGCAGAGAAACTACCCAGTAGTAGAACTCTAAAAACAGTTTACAATATAAGGTCACGAGGCCATCTTCTTTTCAGGCGCCTCGGAGGATTGCCAGGAATGGAAGGACAAAAATGATAAAAGCTTACTTGTAGAATCGATAATTTCGATTTAGTTGGTCTATCTTATTCCTAGACAGTTTGATTATCTATGATATCATCATCATATTCTTTCCTCTAGTACCTCCTATGCAGTGTGAGGATGAAGTCTATAGAGCTTTCTCCAGTTCTGCATACGCCTACTTTCATTTCATTGGAGTCCTCATTTCAGGAAATATTTCTTCTTCTCTTGCTCTCTTCACGGCATTCTTGGCTTGATAGACCTCCCTAGTGATTCTGGTATGTTCTATTCCTAGATGTACCAGCCATCAGAGTCTATTATCTTCTATAATTCATGGGCTGGTTTATCGTTGAGGTTCGCCCTGATTGTAGTGTTGCGAACTCGGTCTATTCTTGTATTCCCCTTAATTTGCCTGAGTAATCTCATTTCTGACGCTTGTATTCTAGATTGATGATATTTTGTTAGCGTCCATGACTCCGATTCTTGTCCACATACTTGCGATTCACTCAGTAACCTCCACATCAATGTAGCCATTTTCGATTATAGGAGCCATTTATTATACCTGGACTATCAGGTGGCGGTCTATAAAGGTATCAAAATAGTAAAAGAAAACTATCTATTTTAAGCCAACGTTTTGCCCCACTTAGCAGGTCTTCGTCAGGGCTGAAGAAGAAAACAGTGAGGAACATGATGGCGTTCGCAAACTAGAAGAAAGTTGAGAAGGGGTTATCTGAGGGCTGGAGTTCTGGTGACCTGGATATTAGGGTTGCTGAATGGAATAGATCGCCAATTTTGAAGTGCGGCTGAGAATAGCGTTTGTGTATGAATCTTGGTGGCCCCGTGTTTGTTTATTCATACTGAAAGTTGACCGTATGAAGTAAATTGCAGCAGGATAGTCCATGTGGCGCTCAATAAATCATAGTATCATAGTAGCTAATAGTAAAAGAAAACTATTTATTGTATATCAACGTTTCACTCCACTTTGGGCTTCGTCAGGGTACTCTCCTGGCGAAGGCGATGTATTTCCAAGTTATCTACAGTTGATCACCCTATTCTGACCATGGTGGGGGGTCAAGTCTTTTATTTTGTGGGACCGCTACTTAATGAAGAATGTCAACGCCCCAGGCCGCAATCGAATGGGTACCACCTGCAGATCTCAGACTGATAGACCTGCACCCAACCATCTGAGCTACGGACGGCCCAATAAAAGTTTTTAAAGCTATTCTAGACGGATTTTGCTATTCATGTGTGAATAAAAAATTAAAAAAACTAAGCCTATGTGAAGTTTTAGGAAACAAACAAAGAACGAGAAAGAATCTGAAATAATCTCTGGTACTTAAAATGGCATAATTCATATTAATATATCGATACCCTTCGTCGTAAGCCTATCGCCTGCCCTACAGTTTCATTTAATAATGTTACTCTTACCCCTATCGAACAGATCCGCTAACTTGAACTACATTTGGACAAGCGATTAACCTGGAATCCTCACACAAGACTGAAAAGACAGCAAACTGCATGTCGATTTCGACTATTACAGCACTTACTAGACAAACGGTCTAAACTTCCAACACATAACAAAAGATTGACCTACGTGACTGTCAGAAGGGCAATCTGGACATATGGAGTTGAGCTTTGGGGCTCCACTAAACCTTCGAATTCCTCTCGTATTCAATCCTTACAATCCAAAATCCTCAATACTCCTTACTTTGTCACAAATAAAATCATACATAAAGACCTTAATATTCCCTATGTAACCGATCAAGCCCGAACCAGATATCACTCCTTCCATTATAAACTCCCTAATCACTCTAACCCCCTAGTTTCTAACCTTGTATCCTCTTCCAATCCTGACAATCCTTCGAGACGCCTGAAAAGAAGACGGCCGCGAGACCAGCTAATGTAAAATGTCAGAGTGCTACCAATGTGTAGTTGCTCTACACGCCTGTAACACTCCATTTTAACTAAGATCATGTTTACTAAATGTATTATGTAATATACAGTTATAAATTTCAATAAAGATATAAAAAAAAAAAAAAAAACATGAGTCGATGATTGACACAACAGAATATTCATCATAAATTATCTTCGAAGAAAAACTGCCTGGCCACCAAATCAAATATAGTCATAGCATTGATCTGCTATCAATCATAATAAACACATCACTACGAAGTAACCGCACAATAACAAAGTGAAAATAAACAGGACGCCCCAACCCTCATGTAAATATGACTGGGTTTACATTAGACCGAGTTATGGTATTTGATCAGTACAAATTACCATTCTTATTGATTATAAAATAACATTTTTCAATTATATCCTTATGAATCAGGCAGTCAACGTAAAAACACATTCTTGATGAACAAGACTTTCTATGGGACGATGGCTGGGGTCAATGAAGAACCCGAGAAAAAACGTTTTCTGATAACGTTTCGGCCACAATTTCATGCCTTCATCAAAGGCCTAAGTGTTCTGTATTATTATATTTCTGAAAAAGTGGGTAAGAATAAAATAAAGGAAAATAATGAATAATGAATTCCTTTATTATTTATTTTACTCTGATTCCATTTTTCATTTTTTAGTATGTACTGTAATTTTATATTTCTTTTTTATCTGTTATTACTTCCGTTTTCATTGATTGTCTACTAAAATCTTTTTGTTATTTTTTTCGGCTAAGACTCCCATTGGAGTCCTACACTGGCTAACCATGGTTGAGGCCAAAGTTTTTCATTTTGTGGGACCACCACTAAATGAAAAAAGTCAACGACCCAGGCCAGATTCGAACCGGCACCGTCAATATACATCAAATAGGTAAGACTGCGTCTTAACCACTGAGCTACGGGGGGGGGGGTTATTATTTTATTAGCTGTTCTTATTTAATTTTACATCTTTTTTTTATTTCATTTAATTTACATTGTTCATTTTTATATAAATTACTGTAATGGGCCACAACTTAGTTAATTTTTTTTTTGTAATATATGCTCTTACTTCACTATATTATTTTAACTGTTTGTATCTTTCTGAGCCCTGGTGAAGACCTGAAACATGGGGCGAAACTTTGAATAGTTTTACGAATATTTGAATTCTTTCTTTGACTGCACCCGGATCATCGTCCTTTTATATGTTATTATTTTTTTTTTTCGAAAAACTTTCTGTTTTTCAACGGAATGTGGTAACGAAATTCAAGGCATTACGAATTCAGACCCTTGAAGCAAACCCTCCCTTCCCCTCTCAATTTGCCTATTAGGACATCCTTTTTTTCCCTCCTCGGACCTTCATGAAAAACAGTAACATCGCCCAAGCCCTTCTTCAGCTGAAGTCATTACCAGCCTTAAATAAGACATAGCCGTAGAGATATGTTAATCGGTTGGCAAGGTTCCCAGGAGGCCCACCAGTTAGATGCGCAGTTTTGAATCTAATCACACTTAGCTCAAGTCCTCTTTACGATGGTACAACTTACTCAACCTTTTTCTCCCCTCCCAATTTATTTTTCATTTTATTGTAACAACTGCCGTAAAAGTGTTGGCGGGATTAAGTTTTTATTTTATTTTTGGAAGGTTTCAGACTCGGAATCCTGACGTGAATTCCCTCAGCTAAAAACATTTAAAAAATGTTCCTTGTTCTGCAATATTATTATTTAAAAAAAACTTTAATTGATTTTCACTTATAGATCATTCCTTGACACAGAAAAAATAATCAGAAAAATATATTAAAAGTATAAGATAACATTAAAGCAATATAAATGTATAAACAAGAACGGACATTAAGACATTTGTAAAATAAAACTATTGTAAAGTAGTACAATATATATTACACATATATTATTACATAACACAGTAAAACATATGTCGTAAAATCGTAAAAAAAAAAAAATCATATCACAAAATAACAATGTTTTGAGATATTTCACTGTAGAACAGGGACAGCGATATAAAACATTCCAATGACTAGGGTAATTAAATGAGAACAATATAATTAACTATGAGAGAGAGATCATACAATGAAAGATTACACAATGGACAGAATGTGATGTGGTATAATAAAAAATAATTATAATAAATCTGTACCACAATCCATAAGGGTCAGGTGCAAGGAGGTGAAAGTCATGATCGACCGTCAGGTTTTTTACCAACTAAGCGTATTCACTTTAGGAGGTTGGGTGGAGCCTGGAGTGCTCCTGAACCCACAGGATTGACTCACGACTACAGCAACAGTAAATATAACTATCAGCCTTACTGCCTTACCACTGAGCCACGCTACTCCTTTCTCAAATGTAAACATAAAAAAATATATACAAAGTATAAGCAAAAGCACTGATACTATTATGATGATATAATGAGAACGAAAGATAATGAATAAGTAAAAAAAAAAAAAAAAAGGAAGGAATAGGGAAGAAATAGTACTATTCAGAAGATAAAAGTCAATTTTATTTAAGATATATCTGAAGGTAAGTGTAATACAATTTTTATCAACTTTATAGCTGACAAGATTCGATTCAAGATGTATAAGAATATTCAGGAATCAGGCTTTTTTTATTTTATCAGAATCCGGCAAAAAATAAATAGTTTTTCTCCTCATTCTTTCATCATCTCCTGGATTATTTTCCTATAGTTAATATGGCATAGGAAACATAATCCTTTAAATCAGGTTTCAATCAACCCAACTGATGTTTACACTCCGCATCACCTTATTAGAGATTATTTTCTTAAAAATTAAAAGACAATACTAAAAATAATGAAAACCAAATTTAATATGAAATATTAGGGCGTAAAATCCAAAAAGCCATAAGTACCAGTCATGATTACGACAAACAGCTATTAATTACCAAACCTGACAACGGTCCTTTAAAACGAAAAAACTTTTATTTTCGCTTCTCTGATAATTGACACGATTCATAAAAACACTGTTAATTATATTTACGGTCAGCTTAATCTACGATATTTATAAGTAAACTTAGGCCAATAAAATTAAAAAAATAATTTAAAATTTTTAAGTACAATGAAGATAAATATTTATCTGCAGTTTCAATTTAAAGACATGAACCAATATTCTAACATAATGCTAAATCATTACAAATTTCAGTTGAAAAAAATATATCAAAGATTTTGAAGAAATGAAAATGAAGTATTTTCTTTTTAAATTTAAAGGTTTTTTTTTTTTTTTTTTTTTTAAATAAAATGTTAAGGAATGCCAATCTCAACCAAAAAATAAAATTATTCGAAAACGAACCTCAAATCTTAGTCTCAAAGTTGGAGGAAAATCAAAGCCTGAGAATATATTTCCTATATGTCATCAGTAAAAATAAAGAAATACACTGGAAGCAATGGAAATCAATAAATAACTTTCTTTATTTCCATCAAAAATGGTAAAGCGGAGCTCGGTAATAGAAAAACCGAACTGGTCAAGACAAGTATTGTACCATCATTTATACAAAGATTCTTTCCGAGCTTTACTCTCAGAATATAGTAAGTTCAATTACTTCGATTGTTCTATTAGAATTTTTTTAATTTATTTATTTAATGTGATTTACAATTGTACAAATGATAAATACAATAAGTAAATATGTTGTATGTTTCATTTACACTTGAAAATCTTGGGAAAGAACCACCCATTGGTGGTACTTCAAGCATTAATTTAAATTAAAAGGACCCGTGGCCATCTTCTTTTGTTAAGGATGAGAGATTAAGAATTAATGGGTTAGGATGGGTAAGCAGTTTAGAATGAAAAGACGCATATCTGTTTTGGGTCAAATCTGCATCGAATGGGATGTTAAGGTCTTTGTGGATGAGTTTATTTGTAACGTAATAAGGAGCACCAAGGATTTTTCGTAGGATTTTGGATTGTAAGGATTGGATGTGGGAGGAATTTGATGGTTTGGTGAAGCCCCAGAGCTCAATTCCATATGTCAAAATTGGTCTGATTTCATAGTGTATAATACTTTTATGTAGTGAATGGTAAGTACAGCGTTTGTCAAGTAGGTGTAGCAATCATAAAATGTTTGAAATGGGTAGCTCATCGGCAAGGCACTATGCTACTAACTACAAGGATCCGGATTTTAAATATCTGTGGCAGATAATTATTTAATTATTATAGTCAAGGAAGTACTGCATCCCTAACCCTTCATAGGATGTAGTGGTATAGATTATTATTTTTTTTTTTTTTACTCTATTTGAAGAGAAGCTCTCACTCAAATTATTGACACTTAGAGAAATGTAATATCGATTATTATATTAAAAAAGAATGGGATATAAAACGGAAATAATCAATAAATTGCTTACAATACCTTCTTATGGAATAGGGGGTTGCATGAAGAACTGGAACTTACCTAAAAAAAAAAAAAGAATAATATGATCAGTATAAAACATATAGCATTAAAAATCAAAATTATATCTTAAAAATGTAAGATGATTAGTATAAAACATATCGCATTATGCATCAAAATTAAATGTTAAAAATATAATATGATTATTTATTTATAATAATGTTTGGCTTTTCAGTCGCTGAGGTCATATTTTTCTAGTAAAAACGATTAATGATATAACAGTCGAAATATAAAAGTATATTACTATATATATTAAGTTAATTTTATTTTAGACTTTGTTGATTATTAGCTTTATCGCTAAAAGTTAATTCATACTTAACTGTCCTAGCTTATAAATGCTACATTAGACTGCTCCTTAATAATCGAAAGTGTGACTAATTTAATAAGTTATTTTGGCACCACCCTACAGATGTTGCCATCTCGTCAGATCACAGTGAATGTAATTTTCCAGATAAATAAATTTTTAAAAATTACTAACGCTCTAATCCTGTTTAATAACCCTGTTAACCCAAATATAAAAGTTTTTTTTCGGATTATTGGAGTGTTCAGAGTACCGAAGTTTTACTTTATACAATGCTTTCCCCTTAATCATACAGCCCACATAACTTATTTTAAAATCAATATAATATAGATATTATTTATTTCTAATTCCAACAAAATATTCTATATTCGAATTATAATATTAATAAATATATAAAGGATTATCCGATATGGAAACTGTATTGATTTTCACTCAATAAATTCGATTTTTAAGGTGATTAGAATAACATGCCTATAGATTGGGAAGTCAAGAATGTACTTTAGACCTATGAACTTTTAATTGAAAACAAAAATAATCTCAAAAAAAGAATTTTTTTTTTACTATTTTGGAAAACTGGAGTGTTCAGAGTACCGAAGTTTTTCATTATACAATACTTAATTTATTTTCTCCCCTTAATCATACAGCCCACATGATTTATTTTACCAGCAATGACACTATATAAATTTATTCTCATAATGTCTGTATAGACAGGGATTATCAGCATTAAACATACATCAATCCGATAAGTGATAATAGATGGCAGTGAAGTAGCCATTTAAAATTAAAATATCCTGGAGAAACCTAGAGCTATAATGGTTCCCGAATGCAGTTATCTCGACTCCGAGATAAAGTAGTCCAAAATTAGGGCCATCGATATCTCTAGATCTAACAATACGTCTTGAAGGACGACAGGAGCTCTGGCACAGGGCCGAGGGGATCTGCTACGGAGGGTCCACGATGAAAGAAGAAACGACTTAAGGTTCCTCTGTTGCATCTCAATCGGGAGAAACTATTTTCAAGGGCCTTCTTTCGCCTTAAAGTGGGTTTCTGGAAGGAAAAGAAGGAAGAAAAAAAACAAACAGTGGAATTCGCTCAGCTTTGAGTAAAAACCAGTCCAGCCGAGTGGCCTATGCAGGAGTCCGGCTTCTCCATATGCAGCAATAAAACGGGTTGACGCTCCCAGCACGTTTCAAGAGCGAAAGCGAACATATGGAACATTCAGCCGTGCTACAGATAGTTATGGACGAGAAGAGAAAAAGGATGGCAATAAACTAAGGAGGTGATTTTACACTTTTCTTCAAGGTTTACTATAATAAATACACGTAATACAGTCAAAACTGTAACCAGTAACTCGATTATTAGTAAAAACTCGATACTTCGAAGTCAATCTTGTTTCCCAATTCATTTATAAATAAAATTCGAATATTTTTTTTTTTTTTATTATTTATTTGTTGATATTTACAACTGTATAAAAAAAATACAACCAGTAAATTTGATCATAATGACATATGATATGATACAGGGTGTAGAGAAACTACCCAGTAGTAGAACTCTAAAACAGTTTACAATATAAGGTCACGAGGCCATCTTCTTTTCAGGCGCCTTGGAGGATTGCCAGGAATGGAAGAGGAAGCAAGGTTAGAAACGAGTGGGTTTGGGTGGTTAGGGAGTTTATTATGAAAGGAATAATATCGGGTTCGGGCTAGATCGGTTACATGAGGAACATTTAGGTCTTTATGGATGGTTTTATTAGTAACAAAATAAGGAGCATTGAGGATTTTACGAAGGATTTTGGATTGTAAAGATTGGATACGAGAGGAATTCGAAGGTTTAGTGGAGCCCCAAAGCTCAACTCCGTATATCCAGATGGGCCTTATTATTGTCAGGTAGATCAGTCTTTTGTAATGAGTTGGAAGTTTAGACCGTTTGTCTAGTAAGTGCTGTAATAGTCGGAAGCTGCATGCAGTTTCCTGTCTTTTCAGTCTTGTGTGAGGATTCCAGGTTAGTCGTTTGTCAAGATGTAGTCCAAGATAACGAATCTGTTCTACAGGGGTAAGAGCCAGATTATTAAAGTATACTGTAGGGCAGTCGGCAGGTTTACGACGAAGAGTAAATGTGATTTGTTGGAATTTATCTTTATCCTCAAATTCCAATAATAAATTACATATATGTTCCTACTTTATTTTATAGAAAAGGACATTCACTACATATTCAACAGAAATAATTTTAAAAATCCGAATAACCTTATAGCCGAGAGCAGTCCCTTCGGTTCGAAACCGGCCTGGGCAGGTTTATTTATATAATTTTATAGCGAAATATAGCTCGCCCTCCCCATTCTAACTAGAATACGTTTGTGACCAATAGGATAACTCACATTTTCTTCCCTATTAGTACAAGAGCCCAAGGGGAGAAAAAAGGCAGTAATTTTACCCCAATTTTTGATAACTTAATTGAAAACTATGTATAATTACTAGTCAAAATTGATGAGTCTGCCAAGTATAGGTAGGGAGAATAAAAAATGGCGACTGTCTCAAAACGTTAAAAATAGTTAATTTTTTATTCGGAGCTTTATATCTATAAAACTACCAACAACAATAAAAAATCTAAGAGAGCATCCTTTAAAGTAGAGTAAATTTGGTAAAATGTAAGACCTAATAGAGCTATTTACGTTCAATAGTTCTCGAGATATAGCTTTTTAAAAAGCAATTTTTCATAAAAATGTTGTATATAACGTACTGAAAGATCAGTAGTTAGTGAATTTATTTTAAAAAATCTATATCTGAAAAATCATTTGACGTACAGATGTCTATTAGCAATCAAATTAAGGCTAGTTTAATGAGCTATGAAGTAGTTTAGTATGTTTATCGTCGGGGAAGTAGTAGTTTTCATGATATTAGCTAAAATAAATTTATTTATAGTTGTTAAGAGAAATTTTCATTTGCCAAATTTATATTTATATGCGAATATTATAAAAAGTGCTACCCCTACGAAGATAAGTGTCATAAATTACTTTATAGTAAGTTAAATTTCCTTGATTTCGAGTGCTAGCAGACATATGTGCATCTTAAGGGTCTAGAGATATATTTTCTCAAAAATCCTACATTTTATACGAATAAATAATAATTAGCAATTTGTGAGTTTATTTTTTCAAACATCATAAAAACTACTACACCTACAAAGATAAAAGTTCTAAAATATTTTATAGTAAATTTAACTAGCTTTAATATGAATGTTAATAAACATCTGTACGTCCAATGATTTCTGAAATAAAGTTTTTTATAAATCAAACTTATTGTCCGAACAACCATAAATCAATTTATCTTAGCAAATATCATGAAAACTGCTATTCCTACGAAGTAAAAGTCAGAAACTACTTTATAGTCCATTAAACTAGCTTTAATTTGAGTGCTAATAGACATCTGTACGTCACATAATTCCAGAGAAATAGATCTCTCAAAATAAATTAACTAACTAATAATATTTCAGCACATTTTTATGAAATATTCATTTGTAAAAGGCTATATCACAAGAACTATGGACGTAAATAGCTCTATTAGGGGTAATATTTCAGCAAATTTACTCTAACTTAAATAATGTTCTTTTAGATTTTCTAGTGTCGTTGGTAGTTTTAAGATATAGAGCTCCAAATGAAAAACAAATGTTTTGAAACAGTCGCCATTTTTTATTCCCCCTACCTATACTTGGCAGACTTATCAGTTTTGACTAGTAATTATACATAGTTTTCATTAAAGTAGTAAAAAATTGGGGTGAAACAACTGACTTTTTTTATTCCCGGATCTTGTACTACATGGAGAATAGGAATTAGGGAAGGCCCTTAAACTAAATAAAAAAAATAATGAATTTTTACTAAATTTCTTGTCAAGATGAAATTGGAAGGCACTGCCCAATTCAATGTCTTTCTCATTTCACTATGCAAAACATAATAAAAAAAAAAAGAGTTTTCTTTCGTTATGTAATCTACCCGTTAAGTAATCTAGAATATTTCAGCTCATTATTTTCTTATCCTGTTGGTTCTTTATCAAGTAAGAAGATTTAATAAGGCAATCCTGCATTATCACTATTTTCATTGCTATAAATTATCCAGATTTACAAAAAATACACGCAATTTTCAAAGATTCCTTAAGATTAGATAATAATTAGTTTCCGGAGCTAATTACATAAAACTAAACGACCGAAGAAGCTAATTTTCATCTCTAAATACTATCTAATTCATTTAAGAGTTAATGAATTGGCTCTTTCATCTTTTGTGGTGAGGGGAGGGAGGGGGAGTGAAATATTTTTTATATGTCTTTCTTACCAAAAGTCCATTCTGTGAATTTTTTTTTTAAATTTTATTTTCATAATAAAATTAATTATTATCAAATATTTTAAAAATATAAATACTTAGTGTTTCTAAATAGTTTAATCTACTTTATGTCTTCAACTATCCAATGTAGGGAGAGTCTAAAAATCTGTTATGTTTCCATATAGCAGGTGTTATAACTCGGGGACCAGGAACAAGCTACTCAGGTGGGATACTATGTCGATAGATATGAGACATGTGTCTGAGAGTTCTTACCAATCCGCCCTAGAAGTAAAAAAAAAAATTTATATAATTTTAGACTTTTTAAAAATTATCTTATGCACAATTCGCTCTGCATGTATTTAGTAGTTATTATACCTTTGAGATTTTATGCTTTTTTAGTAGGGGTAAGGTAGGTAACCGCGGGGTAAGGCCAGTGGCTACCCCGAGTCCGAATTCCGGCTTGGCAGAAAATTGTTTTCTGTTACACTGTAGCCGTAATACTTACTTTTCGTTAACAATCACAATTCATATTTAAGAGTTTTTAAATTGTGAATAATTTATCAACTTTATGTTTCACCTAAATATTATTAAAAAATTAATAAAAGTAAAAATATTTTATCTTACTTTGCTAGGTCTAGGTCAGTTGTTTTAGTATTGTTTCAATACCGTGCTCATATTTTGGCATATTAGGGTTATGGAAGGAGGTGAAAATATAAAAAAAATATGGCCAACTTTATAAAACGAGTTAAAATTCACATAAAATCATTAAAACCAAAAAAGGCCATTTTTTTTTCTAGAAAGACAATTCAGAATTGTTTTGAGCGTCTTCAAAAAACCATTAAATACGAATTTTCATTAAATATAAAAAATAATTTATCTGATCGGATCAAACAAAATATATCTGGGAGAGGCCTGTGATATTGATACAATACAGATTTACGTTGTGAAATTGGCCAGGTAGTATATATTTAGTATTTTATGAAAATTCGTATTTCAGACTTTTTGAGAACGCTAAAAATGATTTTTAGTTTTAGTGATTTAGTATGCATTTTAGCTCATTTTAATACAGTTGATGATATTTTTTTAAAAAAATAACAAATCGAATGGTAAATTATTACCCCGTTATGCCAAAATAAGAGTACTGTAATTAACTGGTGTTACGGTTGCCATGGTGAAATAAAAACACTGAAAATATCTGCGTAGACATGTGGGCATGGTTTTGTGAAGGTGCCTGTTTGATTTTTGAACACGTTACGATTTTTCAATAAGAAGCCCTGTGTCTTGACTGTTTGTATCGGAATATCACCTTATAAGAGATGTTATCGTTAATGTTTTGTTTTGCTAAATTATGGTGAATTACTTCAATGGGCGGTCATCAACAGTAGAAGTCCAGAATAGGAATGTGAAAATCTTCAAACTTCTGGGGAAGGTGATACGGTAGCCGAAAAGGAGATATCGGTCAACCCTGTGTTCTACCAAGGGGTACACCCATGGACTACGTGGGTTTTGAACTTAACTTTATTTTATTTTATGTTTCTTTTTTATGTAATCGTGTAAAAGTTTAACCTTATAGCTGGAGTTTTTAAGTTAAAGATAAATTAACCTATAAGTTTTGTTTGTTTTATTAATTGATAAGAATTATTTTTTTCCCTTTTTCATTCTGTGTACATATATTTATTTTTATTATTAAACTTTAGTTCATTTAGTTCTGCTACTTCTTATGCATAACACTGCTTTCAACTTGTTAGTTTGCTTATTTATTTTTTTTTTTGTTTTAGTTATTTAGTATGCATTTTATCTCATTTTAATACAGTTGATGATATTTTTTTTAAAAATGACAAATCGAATGGTATATTATTACCCCAGTATGCCACAATAAGAGAACTGTAATTAAATAATTTTGCTTGACTGACCAAGCAAAGTAGATTTTAAAACTAATTCTTACTGGACACATTTTTGGTCCAACGTGTAATAAAAAGTAATGGTTTAAAAATAAAATAAATAACTATATTTTTTTTTAATTCATAATATTCCATAAATTAAAAAAAAAAAAAAACGCACAGGATTGACTAGACAAATCATATAAAACGAAATCCTTTGTGGAAAAGCTGGCTCTAAGGGTGTCAACTATGGATGTGTGTCAACCCGGAGAGCGGTTAGCCACCATGGGTCGCAATGTTTTCTCTGTAATGCCCACATCATTACTCACTGGAAGCAGAGCTATTCCAGACAAAACCACTCGCTTTCAATGTCCAGGCCTTCTTGCCAATACTTTCTATGATTATTAGAAAGCCGGCGAAAGCAAATAATACATATATTATCACAAAGGAGGTCATGGTTTTTATTAAAGTTTAATATTTGAGAATCTCTTGCCCAACAGTATCCTTTAATAATACCCCACTTATTCCTGTCGAACAGATCCGTTAATTAGGACTACATCTGGACAAGCGACTGAGATGGAATCCTCATACAACACTAAAAAGACAAGAAACTGCTCGTCGATTCCGACTATTACAACATTTATTAGACAAACGGTCTAAATTGCCAACCATTACAAAAGACCGATCTACATGACTATGATAAGGCCTATCTATACATACGGAATTGAGCTTTAGGGCTCCACTAAACCATCAAATTCCTCCCGAATCCAATCCTTACAGTCCAAAATCCTTAACGCTCCTAACTTAGTCACAAATCAAGTCATCCATCTGACCTCAATGCCTCATATGTTGCCGATTTGACCAGAACCAGATACCATTCCTTCCATGGAAAACTTCCCAACCACCCAAATCCACTTGCTTCTAACCTGGCTTCTCCTTCATTACCTAATAATCCTCCTAGGCGTCTGAAAAAAGATTGCCTCGAGATCTTCTCCTCTAGAAATGTTATTGGACTTCTGTCAATGGGTAGATTCTCCACACGTTTGTATCATGTCACTATCTCACCTACAGAAAATTTACTTGTTGTATATATGATGAGTAATATTAAAAACCTTTTAGTTATATACATGAGCATAAAGAATTAATAATGGAGCGTTTAAATTGCAGGAAATTCCGCTAGATTGCAGGTCGGCGGCAAAAGGCGTTAAATAAACAGAAAGATATTTCTTATTATTTATATTATTTTATTTTATTTATTTCTATTTTTTTTCTCTGTGAATGATGGTTGTTGTCTTTTTGTTTTTATAGCCCTGATGAAGACCGAAACGTCGGCACAAATAAATAATTCGTTTCTTTATTTGTGTTTTTTCTGCTGATCGCACCCCCCGACCATCCTCTCATCTTATATATCTACGGTCAACTATCTTCACGTCATTAAAAATAAATATTTTTCTTTTTTCTTCACCTTTATTTTATTATTATTATTTATTTTTATAAATTTTTTAAAATAAATTTTAATTCATATTTAGCCACAACTTATTTTACTATTATTTCATGTTATCTTATTCTCTAGCTTTGTTACATCATAATAGTTTTGTGTATCTGTTTAGACCGGGCTAAGCCCTGTAAAGTTGGCTGAAACGTCAGCTCAATACTATTGATTTCTTTTTACAGCAAAAGAGATAAACGTGATAAGGAAAATTTCAAAGTTTAATTCCACAAAACATTAATCACCGTTGTGAAAGAATTCAATAAAATAGATGAAACTATTCATATAACAGTACTTTTTTAATTTTATGGCGTAAATAAATTCCAGGCTACTTTTTCGTTTTATTGATTACTCAGGAAAGCAATATGAATGCGGTTTGAGTTGAGTAATAACGCTCCCTGTATTGGTATTCGATTTAATTGTGCAATAGGAAATAGTGGTCGAGCCCAACCGAAGGGTGCCCGTTACAGGCGATGCAATTCACTTCTGATCATGAGTGCCCGAGGAAATAGGGTCAGGATAGGGGGGGGGGGGGCTGAAACGCAAATTACAAAATTTTGGAAATCTAAAACTAAACTTAAACTTTAGGTGCTACTGAGAGATGCATAACGATATTTTTTTTACTTAGATTTTGATGTAATGAAATAATTTATTACTTTTTTTTTCTACGTAGTATGATTTTCAACATATACTATGATTATTTCCATAAACACTGATAATGGTAATTTTAATGTTAACATAACAATAAACACACTGAACCGACAGGTAAGCATCCAAGGGGTAGACCGAAACGTAGATTGGAGGGTTGCGTAAAGACTGACTTAAGTAGATTTAGGTTTGGAGAGGCGTCACTGGATACTTGGTATGTAGAGAAGGATTAGTGAATCGTCCGGGATCCCTAAGTTTTCATTATTATCATATTACGCAATGCATTTCCATATATTTAAGTAATAATTGCAGTTATAAATGCATTATATTTAACTTATGTATTGAATTAGAAAGTAGGCAAATAACACATATCTACAAAAAGGTTTTTTTTTTTTGGAATATCTTTATTGAAATTTATAACTGTATATTATATAATACATTCAGTAAAGTTGATCTTAGTTAAAATGGAGTGTTACAGGCGTGTAGAGCAACTACCCATTGGTAGCACTCTAATGACATTTTACATTAGCAGGTCTCGTGGCCATCTTCTGTTCAGGCGTCTCGGAGGATTGTCAGGAATGGAAGAGGAACTAGAGGGTTTGAGTGATTAAGGAGTTTATAATGGAAAGAAGTGATATCTGGTTCGAGCTAGATCATTTGATGTGATATGAAACATTAAAGTCTTTATGTATGATTTGATTTGTGACAAAGTAAGGAGCATTGAGGATTTTACGAAGGATTTTGGACTGTAAGGATTGGATAAAAGCTACGACAAGTAAATTTTGATAGTGTTTCATTTTTTTTTTAGTTTTTGGATCTCGATTTGTGTTTTAACTTATTTCTTAAATTAAATTATTTCTTTTAACTTATATATTCTTTTAACTAACTTTTTTTAAATCTATATATTAGTTTTCTTTATTTATTTATTTGTTTTTCTGTAAACTGATCTACTACTGTGAATATTATTTCTTTGAGTTGATTTTACATTGATATCTAATGATAAATTCATTTAACTTTTTAATAAATAATTCAAAACACTATCCAAATTATAGTCTCAAAACTTTTATTTCTTTTACACGTCCAACGTTTCGGCCAATTCGGCCATCTTCAGGGACAATCTCAATTCACTATGAAACATATAATTTAACCACTCCAAAAACTTCATACACGCTATTCTGCCCAGGTCAAAGAGGTTACAAGCAAGGTTGTGATAAAAGTGTATTAATAGTGTTTAAAGAGAAATAATTTTGACTATGGTTTTTAATGGATATTTGACTTATTAGATATAAATAGTTTTAAGACTATAATTTGGATAGTGTTTTGAATTATTTATTAAAAAATTGCCAGTCTCAAGAAAGAATTTTAAGATTATAAATAAAATTCATTTAATTTGTTTAACGGATCGAACGTGGGTAGCGGATCAGTGGAGAAGGAATTAGGGAGAATAAATCTGTCAATAAAATGAAATAAAATTATCAAATGGAATGAAATTGTCAAATAGAAAAAAATTAAAATATTTGTATTTAGTATGTAGACGAGTATTGATTGTAAAAGGAAAATGTAGGAAAAAACATTATTCTTATATCATATTAATATATGTATTGTATATATGTCCAATGAAGGATTGATTGGTATGCTGTGTATTGTTGCAACCCAATTTATTTGGCAAGCATGGCTAAATGAAGTATTTCTCTCTTTTTGCGTGCTGAAACCAAAAATAAACTTCGATTTCATCTATCATGTAAACATTTTCGGCGAATACGTGGTATGTACGGTTTTAGAAAAAAAAAAAAACCAGAAAAAAAAACGATCAAATTCAATTTTTAATGGCACCAAAAGAACGTTATAATGTACCAAACCGGACTCAAGTTTTCCTCTATGTTAAAGTATAGGGTGTTTTTTTAAGCCCGATAGAACTTGAAATTGTAAAAAATAACACAAAAAATTAAATTGTAATCAAAATTTTTTTTTTATTCGAAAGATCAATACGTGACATTAACATTTGAAAATGATTTCGGGCATATGGGCACCGCGGCTGTTCTTGACGAAGCGCATTCTGTAAAATTGTGTTCAGCGATGAGGCGCATTTTTGGCTTAACGGGTTTGTTAATAAGCAAAATTGCCGCATATGGTCGTGCGATTTGACACCTCTCGATTATTTCCTGTGGGGCTACGTGAAGTCACTGGTTTATGCTGATAAACCAGCAACAATTGACGCCTTGGAGGCCAGCATTGTTCGTGTTATTCGTGACATACGGCCAGCAGTGCTCGAAAAAGTGGCCCAAAATTGGACGTCCAGAATGCGCTTCGTCAAGAACAGCTGCAGTGCCCATATGCCCGAAATCATTTTCAAATGTTAATGTCACGTATTGATCTTTCGAATAAAAAAAAAATTTTGATTACAATTTAATTTTTTGTGTTATTTTTTACAATTTCAAGTTCTATCGGGCTTAAAAAACACCCTATATTTCTCGTTGAAAACTTTATAAAATGAAACCCTTATAAAGAATCTTCAAATAAAATAATAATTGTATAAACTTTTCTACTTATACAGCAGAATAAATTTGTTTATATATTTTCTAAGATCGGCTTGAAAGCTTTGTAACTTGATCATGCTGTAGTAACAATTCAATTCTAATTCTAACACAGTTCATTTTTCGGTTTAAGAACACGAAAATTCATAAAGATCAGCGAAAATTATCAATTCAAATCTTAAGGTGTAGATATGTGTAATTGTAACTGGACCCGACAGACCAACCTGTCGAGTTAGAAGTTAAGGAATCTACTACCGGTAATCCAAGATCTTGAATAAACATAACTTTCTACGATGAAATGAAGAAGAACCGGTAGATCCGCCTATATAAGGAACAAGACAGAGACATTAGCCTGAAAGAAAACTATATAAATAACAATGAAGGATTTAGAAAGCACACAGTTTCTTCACAGCTGTAAAGGATTCGGAAGGGGAAAAAAGGATTGGTCCGTGACTCCTGATGGTCGCAGACAAACAATGGCAACGATGCGGAAATACCACAGGCCTCTAGTTGTGGTCGTCTTGGAGGAATTAAAGTAACTGGGCCACTGTTTTGATATCGTCCTCAACCTGACAACCGAGATGTCTTTCGTTTGAGGTCCTTAATCCTTTCACCCTCAGTGGGACATTACATCCCAGTGGACTCTTCGAATTATCTGATGAGTCAAGTAACTGTGGGAAGAGGGATTTATCCTCGTAGCACTGGGACACATTGTCCCTAAGACCTATACATAGGGACGATATGCCTCTTACCATTTGGATAAAACTGACTTTTTCAACCCCCCTGTCTCCAAAAGAAAATTAAATTTGAAATATAAGTTACATATTATACTCCTTGAACTTATTTGACATATATTTATTCTAAAAATCTTCCATGAAAGTACTTTTCATTTTATTTATTTTTAACAAATAAACAGTTGCCATTGCCAGAAATATTAAAGCATGTATAAATAGCTAACATTCAAGAATTTTATGAATAAATAGAAGAGAATAAAGGAAAAATAGAAACTTCCGATTCGGAAAGAAAGGTCCTGATTGCAATGCAGCTTCTCTATCCAGTTCTGAATAATTTTGTTTTTATATTTCTTTAAAATTTCTTATTATCATAATATAAAAAAACATTTATAACAGAAAAGCTAAATTTGAATTCGCAAGTAGTTAATCTTGAGTATTAAGCTTCCTTGTTAATTTTGCACCCTTAGCTAGGGCCCTGTTACCACCTTGAGTAACAATAAAATTCGATTATTTTTTTTAGCAAAAGAACAATAAAAAAATTTTAGTTGATAATTTTCGCCTTCCTTGCTCTAAAGATTTTTTTTTTTTTTTTGGAAAACTGAAAAGGGATAACTTCAACAAAAGCCGACCAATTTCCATAAAACTTCCATAGAACAGGGAAGGGACTAAGTGTAAGTTGTGTGATGCCCGAAACGTTCCAGATTATTTTATTGCACTTTATTTATTGAAGAATATGAATACAAGAACAATGAGCTCAAAATGTTTATTCATAAAAAATATACGGGACAAAAAAATAAATGAATTAAGAAAAATGAATAAAATAGAAATATAATCACTTACAAGTATAAAAATGCGGGGAAGTGAAATTATGATTGTAAGAAATGATAAAACGGAGAGAGAGAGAAATACTTTATTCATCCATTCTGCCCAAATACATGGGGTTGCTACATTACACAGCATACTAATCAATCGTGATCGGACATATATACAATACATATATTTACATGATATAATAAAAAAGAAAGAAAACATTTGTTTTCCCCCACAGTTTCCTTTTACAATCAATTCCAGCCTACATACTAAATACAAATATTTCAATTTATTTCCTTTTTCTTTCCCTTTCTTGTTCCTTCCATTTCATAATTTTTATTTCATTTGATAGACAAATTCATTCTCCCGAATTCATTCTCTCAGATCCTCCCCAGTGATCCGCTAAACAAATTCTCTATTAGACAGCAATGTGAGACAAACCAGTGAAATAATAGTCATAGCAGTAGATCAGTTTACAGAAAAAGAAACAAATAAATTCTACCAAAACAAAACTAATACATAGATTTAATAGAAAATATAATAGAAAGTTGGTTAAAAGAAATACTTGAATGGATAAATAAGTTTTAAAAAATAAATAAAAATAAGAATAAGAATATAA
>NW_027106340.1:275310-280844 GCF_000696795.3 Halyomorpha halys | reverse complement strand
TGATTGATAGTAATATGGGTAGGCTATCATAATTCTAACTGTTGATTCATTAAAAAAAATAAATAAATATATCATTAAAATAAAAAATTAGAAATAATATAATAAAATTAGAAAATTTCCAGACAATTTAAAAAATAATCAAAATACCAACTTTGATGTTACTCGATTTCCAATATAATTTTTTAATTCAATATAATATGATTTTCAATTATTGTTCTTTACAAGTTAATAGAAAACAATAATATTTTTCCCTTCATTTTTGACCTCAAAATCCTGGAAAGTAGTTCTGATGTTAGTAATTGGGTGTCCTTCATAAAAAAAAAAAGAAAACAAAAAAAAACATATAGGACAACTGCAGGGTTACAGTGTGAACTAAGATATTGATTGCTTCTATTTCCGCCCGATTTGCCCGGGTCAAAAGGTAAAATGTCCATCAATGACTAAAATATCTTCGTTATTAAAATTTTATTAGCAGGAGAAATGAAGACACAAGGAGGTTCAACCAAAACAGATGAAGGCCTGAAATGCAGGTCGAAACGTCGGCACAAATAAATACGTTGAATGTTTGTCTGGTGATATTGAGGATCAGAAAGAGAAAGAGATCGGTGGATAAGGTTCTTAGCAACATTTATAATTTGATAATAAGGATCTCGAGTAAAAAGGTTAAGGAGTCAGATAGAATAGGTAGGTTTAATATATCAATCAGTGGATAAGGAGCCACATCCGGATTTTGATAATAAGTAGGTCAAGAAAACGGAAGGAATGGTCAAATTCACTTTGAAGAGTAAACCGAAGTAGAGGGTGGTAGGAGTTAAAGTCTGAGAGGATTTCGGGGATTCTCTCAGGATTGAGGACAAGGAAGAGATCACCAAGCATTTCTAAAAATTATGTCTTGTGGGGATAGAGGTATTATGGAGTCGAGTGGGTTATAAAGAACAATATTAGAAATTTTAAGAGCAACACCCCATCCCCGAACATCTCAAAAAGTATCATAATTTTAACATTTTATTTTATGACTTATTTAATTATTTGTATAAATAAAAAATAGTATAAGTCAGTAAATGGCCGATATAGATTAAAGTTTGTAAATTCATTAGTAACTTTTGATTGGGCCCAGATATTGATATATCTATATATTTTTAAATTTAGGTAATTAATCCATATGCCATAAATAATAAATACGGCTCCTTAGCTGCGCAAACATAAACTGAGACTCAAACGAACAAAAATTGGTTTATGTCATAAATTTAAACAAATTATGTTATTTTTAATTACATCTATTTTTCCCTTTGGTCTATAATAGTATGAAGTCTTAGCGAAAACGTAGGTTCGATGCCAAAACCACCAATCAACTCTAGATACATTCAATCATTATTAAGGCAATCCTCCCATCTACGTTTTGTACTACTACTTAGACATTTACCAGTCAGTTCAGGGTCCAATATCATTTTAGGGATCTTTTTATCTTCAGTTCCCTCAATTCAACATTGTGTGATTCTTTACTCTGTGTAAGAGGCCACATTTCGCATCCGTAAAGAACAGTGGGAAGGATATAAGTTTCGTAAATCCTTTTTTTTTTTTTTTGTAAAGAAGCTCTGAGCTAGGCAATTTTGAAATTGAAAAATAACCAGCATTGTCCGCCTTTAACCTCCCTTTTATTTCCTCATTATATTTACATTTTTAATTAGATATTAATGGTTGACCGTAGATTAAACAGTTTAGCCAGAATCATTGCCTATTGCTCCCTGATGAAGACCTGAAACTCAGTTCGAAACCTCGGCACAAATAACAATTTTTTTTGTTTATTTGATGCACCCCCGACCATCTCCACATAATTATATGTTCTTATTAAAAGTTTTTTATATTTTTATTTTTTCTAATTTACCACAGTAGATTAACATATTGATATGAACCACTTCCTTTAACATAAATTCCAAAAAATCGCACTAAATCACATCAACGTTTTGTCGTAAACCCATGGCCTCTTGCCCCACTTATTCCTGTCGAACAGATCTGTTACCTACGCCTACACCAGGACAAATAATTAATTTGGAAACCTAATATAAGATAGTAAACTGCAAAAACAAAAAGGTTCTGACAATTACAGTGTTACACTGACTTGAGTTGACCTTAAATTACAGTACTTTGTAAGTGAGTACTGTCTTTAGACCATATAATTATTATCCTATTAATGAAAAAGTAAGTTGTATTTCAAAATTTATGTTATTTAAACTATATATTTTTTAAATGAGGAGAAGATGGTTGGGGGTGCGGTCAATGAAAAACACAGTGATCACTTCATTTTATTAATTCTATTTTGTAAAATTATTCATTGTATGTGTAAAATTATTCTGTTTATATTTTTTTTATTTTTCTATACTTACTGTGGTTGTTATCTTGTTTTGTTTTTAGCCCTGAAGAAGGCTAGAAACTCTAGCGGAAACGTCGGCACATTAAAATAAGTTAGTCATACTTATTTGTGTTTCATTGACCGCACCCCCAACCATCTTCTCCTCATTTATCATCCACGGTCAACTATCTCTCATAATAATATTTTCTATTTATTCTGGTACTAGTCCCTTTAGAATAATATTAAAGGCACCAAAATTAGGCTTTAGAGCCTCAGACCAACACAAAATTTAAAAAAATGAAATTATAAAACATCATGAAATATAATTAAAATAATGAATTAGAAAAGAAAAAATATATACAACAATCATTTAGAGAATATATTAAAAAAGAAAATATATCATATCATAAATCATAAGGTGACGAACTTTCAATAAAATAAAATAGAAAAGAATCAATTTGATCTAGAATCAGGTGAACTAAAAATAATTAACAAAAATGTACTTCTCAAAAAGTAATAATATATAATAATGAGTAATTGAATTAACGAAATCCATTGTAAATTTTTTAAAAAACTTTCTTGCCTATTGTATCATATCTTTTTTTATTTTCCTTTCATGCATTTAATTGTTTTAAATTGTTTCTCATTATTGTAGACATTACTTACATATCTTGTTATGTTGATTTTATTTCTTTATTATTCGAAAATTTCTGTTTTTTTATTTAGTTTTTAATATCTATTATATATTTGTTACTATTTTATATCCATTTGTTTGTTTTTTTAATGTATATTTATTTATCTATCTATCACTAATTTTATCAATTATATAACGTATATATTACGAGTTTATATTCAATTTATTTAAAATTGTATTTTAAATTTTGCATTTTAGGTATGTTTTATTTATGTTAAAGAGAGGAATAATAATGGGGGGAGGGGGAGGAAAGGAAGGAAGTCATATTGGATAGAAAGAGAAAATATGAAAAAAAAAAAGAAAAAAAGGATAGAAAAGGAAGAAATAAAAAACATGGGTAAGATTAAAATACAATTGTCTGATTAGATTAGAATAAGTATGCTGTGTAGTAATCTAGCAATTAAGTTGAGCAACTTAAAGTTTTTCTCTTCATAATTTATTTTGTATAATTATTCCTTTTAATATAAATCTAATTATATTATTATTAATCAACTACTTTTCACTTAATTCATTGTTAGGTATATTTATAAATATGTTTCTTTATTATTTTTATGTTTCTTTGAATGATGGATGTCATCTATTTTTTGTTTTTATGGCCCAGATGAAGGCCTGAAATTAATGTCGAAACGTAGGCACAAATAAGTTTTTGTTTATCTGTGTTTTTCTCCAGCCATCTTCTGCTCATAGTCTCTATTAATTTTCAAGTATATGTAACGCAATCATAAATATATATGATTATTTTGAAACAAAGTATTTTTAACTAAGGAGTAAAAAAGTTTTAAAATGTATGGTAAAGTGTTTACATATATAGGAATGCTAAGCCAGGATATCCTGACTGGAATAACCGATTGAAACGGGTCTTCCTGGATGAGCTTTAGTTACACAATCCGACCATCTACGCTCGTGCAATTTCTTTAGATTGCATGTTAGCGGATACTTCCTATGAATGTTTAAGGTAATGAAAGCTTGTTTGTGTCTTACATGGATAGCTTAACAACTTAAGTACGTAAACATCAACATAATAAGACAAGATGTAATAAAAGTTTATAATTCTAGCATAATATGACCATTCGACTTAATAAGATGAGGAAGTAACATTAAAGAAAATACTATTAGCACACGGACACCTGAAGTTCTACGCAATGATGGAAATGGAGAATGGCATTCCACTAAGAGAACAATGCTAACATAAGGAATACTAATGTTTATCTAATGTTGTGGAACATGGTGTAGATGGAATTCCACAGTTGGGGGTTGCATAAACACAAGAAGCGATTCTCTTAGATGTTCTTGTACCAAAAGGACAGGTAGAATTCTCGCTTTATATTCCACAAGACAACTTTTTCTTGTTAAAATAAAAGAGTAAGTAAATACAGAGCTGTGTTGTTTTTGAAGCAGGAAGATGAGTTTTTATCATTTTTATTTCTAAATTTGAAAAAAAAAAGTTATGCAAGCTTTCATTATCGCATACATGTAACGAACTGGATGGACATAATATTTTTAGTAGTTATAAAAAAAATAGCTATTTTGTCTCAGAAATTTCCAATTTGAAAGTCCAACGTTTCGGACATTCCGGCCATTTTCAAGGATCCAAATACACAGTCAGAGCCAAAACCAAAGGTTATCAACATAATCGCAGGCCATTAAATTATTTATAATTAGTCATTAACAAATAAACTAGTTTTTAGTATCACATTAAGTTATAGTTAGTTTAATTATATTATTTCAATTTCTTGAGACAAGGTAATTATTTATTAAATATATCAAAAGTTGTATCGTTTTTTGTCTCCACACTTTTATTTCAACAGTCCAACGTTTCGGCCATTTTAACCATCCTCAAGGACATCTTCAATTATAAATTCTCCTCACATTAAATTTAAAATTTCTTTTGTAGGCTATTCTACCCAGGTCATTCATTAATTATAAGTTAAAAAGCTATTCTTCTATTTAAAATCATAATTATCCAAATCTTCTTATTTTAAAACTATCCACCAAAATCAATATTTTAATTCAATCAATATTTTATAAAGTGATTTTGGTAGATAGTTTTAAAATAAGAAGATTTGGATAATTATGATTTTAAATAGAAGAATAGGTTTTTAACTTATAATTAATGAATGATCTGGGCAGAATAGCCTGCAAAAGAAATTTTAAATTTAATGTGAGGAGAATTTATAATTGCAGATGTCCTTGAGGATGGCTAAAATGGCCGAAACGTTGGACTGTTGAAATAAAAAGTGTGGAGACATAAAAAGATACAAGCTTTGATTTATTTAATAAAGTTATAGTTAGTATTACATTATTATACTCTACTAGTATTACATACATATACTCGGTTTAAATGATTTATTTATTTAACACTGCAGTGTTGAAAAATCAGTCTAAAACAAAAATTTGCATTATATATATATATTTGTATTATATTTTATTTTAATTTTTTAGGGAATAGTTGTCTAATATGGTAAATAATTGCCTGCTGATTTCAAAATT
>NW_027106340.1:273042-275260 GCF_000696795.3 Halyomorpha halys | reverse complement strand
ATAATATTTTAATTTTTAAATCTTCTAAAAAGAATAAAATAAGGTTCTCCAGGATCAGTTAATAATAATAAAACTATATTATTGTGGCGACATTATTGGTTCCATAGTCACGTCCTCAACTAATTATTAAACATTACAACGTAAAGTATGCATATGAAGCTTGTAAATAGAAACATTATTTACAATTTATAAACGAGGTGATTAGGTGTGTGGTCAAAAAAGAGCGAAAATAGTTAACAAGTGTTTATTTGCCAACGTTTCGCCCCATTTTGAAGAGCTTTATCAGGGCTGTTCAAGTTTAGAGCTATAAAAACATTAATTGATTGATTGATGATCGAAATTTATTGTCTTGTTCTTCGTTCTTAGCCCCAATGAAAGTTAGAAATTCCGGCCGAAACACAGGCACTAATGAATAAGTTTTTCACTAATTTGAGTTATTCTCTGACCGCACCCCCCAACCATCATCTATACTTTTTTTTTTTTTTTTTTCTTCGGCCAAGACTCCCTTTGGAGTCCTATACTGCCTAACCATTGTTGGGGGTCAAAGTTCTTCATTTTGTGGGCCCGCCACTCAATGAAAAAAGTCAACGTCCCAGGCCTGATTCGAACCGGCACCGCCAATAGACATCAAATTGGTAAGACTGCGTCTTAACCACTGAGCTACGGGCGGCCCAACCATCTTCTCCTCATATAAGTAAATACGATGTTAGTTATACAATGGCATGATACAGACATGTGGAGAATCTACCCTTGATCACATTTCCAGAGAAGATCTCGAGGCCATCTTCTTTTCAGACCCATAGGGCTATTATTAGGTAATGAAGGAGAAGCCTATATATGGGTTTTATTTCCCACTTCTTTCACTACTTTTTTTTCTATCTATTCTCATTCTGTACAATTATTTACTTTAATTATTCTATATATCATTTTATTCATTGCTTGTTATCTTGTTTTTTTGTTCTTAACTGTGATGAAGGATAGAAATTCTGGCCGAAACGTTGACACTAATAATTTTTTTTTTTAAATTTTTATATGAGTGATGCGGCGAGAGGGGTGCGCTGGGATATTTTGAGCTCTGCTCTACCCCTCACACGTGGGGTATAGAGTGGGCTCAGGGATCCTCAGGTCGATTGTGTAAATATTGTATATTAGAGTGTAAATGTGACTAGAGACTATATTATTTTATTTATTTATTTTTCATACAGATAGTTTGATTATGTTCATTTTGTTTATTCTTTTGTTTGTATATATTTTAAGAGTTTTTTTTCATTTATTTATTTTATTTTATTTTAGTATGTATGAGATCATTCATCACTATTGCCTATTACCTATATCTATCAATAAATAAAAGTATTATTAATAAAAAAAAATTTTTCTTATCACACCTCTAACCTTCTTCTTATATATATTATACACCGTGAAATATATTCTCATCATTATCAAATTTACTTGTATTATATATTTTAATACAGTTTTAAATATAAATAAATAAATTTAAAAAAATCCGAAATGGAAATAATAAATTGAAATTTAAAATGAATGGACCGTGACAAAAGAGATTAACAATAGTTGAAATGAGGACACGGGGCAGAGCGCAACCAATATAATGGTATAACGGTAATGAACAAGGTAACGTGTCCTGTTTTCGACATCCCAGCATTAGCAGGACCGGGGGGGGGGGGATTTACATACACGTTTCATCCTGTACGACAGTTTTTCATCGGAGCAATGAAGTGTGGAAAAGTTTTCACAATACTGGACATGAAAATTATTTTAACAATATTGACGTAACAGGCTTCAACTGAGTTTAGTATTCAGAGAAACTTTTAATGGTCGCTTTTGTTATATTATCAGGATTGGTTAACATTTCGATTAAAATTTTTTTTTAAAATATTTATTTATTGCTATTTACAAGTGTACATTATAATACATCCATTAATAATGAAAAATAAAAAAAAAATTGAATAATGTTCTTATTGTTCATTCATCTTATTCATGTTTAGTATAAAATCCCTAATGTTATTACTGTTTCTTTTTGAGTTAGATTAATAATAATAATTATTATTATTATTATTATTTATTTATTCTGGGACGAGTCTCTTTAGAATAATACAGAGAAATAGACAGATGAGGGCTTGAGGAGCCTCAGAGATACTTTAAAAAAATACAAAGAAATATAAAGTCATTATAAAACATAATTATAAGTTACTTATTATTA
>NW_027106340.1:267678-272992 GCF_000696795.3 Halyomorpha halys | reverse complement strand
TATATATAAAAGATATTAACACACACAATTTTGATCTAATAATCTCTGAACTTTTATTTTCAGAAAACTCTCCAACAGGCCGAAACCCTCAGGCCATTTTCAAATAGACAACCTATTAAATTTTTGTTCGATAATTGGAATTTTATTGTTACTCCAGGTGGAAGCACTATAGTCCTGCTTACGGCGCAAAATTAACAAGACCATTTTTATACTCAAAATTAACTATTTACAAATTCAGAAAACAGTCTTTTTTTATATTAAAATAATAAGAAATTTTTAAGAAATGTAAAAAAAAATTATAAATATAAATAAGTGACCGTATAATTTCAAATAATGAAGAGGAGGTCAGGGTTGCGATCATAAAAGAAACAAAAATAGTTGACAACTATTTACTTTCCAACGTTTCGCCCCACTTTGTAAATTTTCATTAGGGCTAAAAACATACAAAAACAACTAAGAACATTTCGACATTGTAAGATAATAGGATACAAAAAGGAAAATAAAGAAAGTTATATACAAATAAAAGAAAAGAAGAAAAAATAGTATTAATATAAAATAGGCAATGATAAGAATATAAAAAAAGTAGAAATGAGAAAACAAAATTTAACACATTAAAATAATGTAAATAATATGACATAACTAATACAAAATAAAACAAAATAAGTAATTGTCTTTTATAAGGCAATCCGTCGAAACTGCCCTGACGAAGCCCTGCAAAGTGGGGCGAAACGTAGGCCCAAATAAAAATATTACTATTTACACCTGGACCATATTTAATTTATTAATACACACGATCAATCAAAATCTTCCAGTAATTTTTTTTTAGTGTGTTAAATTTTGTTTTCTCATATCCGTTCTTCTAATTTTACACTTGTTATTAATTCTCCTCTTCCTTTTTAAACTAATAGTTTACGTCATTTTTTTTTAATATATTTTATTTTTTTAATATCCTTATTATTGTCTATTTTATATTAATATTATTTTTATTTCTTCTTTTCGTTCATTTTATATAATTTTCTTTTCACTCATATTTACATAATTTTAACCCAACCTTAATTTATCTTGTTTTCCTACTATGCAAACATATTTTTAGTTGTTTGTGTATCTTTTTAGTCCTGATGAAATTGGACGAAACGTCGGAAAATAAATAGCTGTTAACTATTTTTTGTTTTCTTTTGACCGCATTTCTGGTTCTCTTCTTAATAAATTAAAGATAAACCTTCTATGACCACATTTTAATCTTCATTCTAACATATTTCAATAAAAACATTCAAACAAAAAATAATAAAGGTCAATGTGCGACGACGTTACAATCTCTGAATAAGATCATAACAATAAAAAAAATAAATAAACAAAAGAGAAAATTATTATAATATTAGTTTGAATTCTTCAAGCTTTTTCTTTAACGATGAAAGAAAACGAAGGGACAAGAGTACAATTCATTTGGGATTTACTCTTAAAAGATATATTTTAATCCTTTTTCAAAAGTAACAGGTTAGTAAATCTGTTCCAACATACTGTGGGATATTCCAGTCGCGGATGGATCCAATGTTTTTCGTAAGCGAAACCGAGCGGTGGATGGGGCACATATAAATGTCGGGTGATTGACCGCAGGTGAAGGGGATGTCACCGGGCCCCTGGGAACAAAGCGGCACGGTGCTTCATCAACGAGGGGGGGTCAAAAATATAATAAAATAAATTGGAGCTTGTCGTTTAAATGACAAGCAAGTATATATCATTCTAAACTCTACTATGAGAGTCTTGGTCAATTCATTTGTAAAATAATTAAATATAACAAATTAAAAACCATTAATTCTAGTAAATTCTATATAATGTTTGTATACACCATGCAAAAAGCATATTGTATATATACATGTATATATTATATAGAATGGAATAAAAATAAAAATAAAATACTCAATACAATAGAAAAAATAATACAATACGAAAAACAACAGAAAGAACATAACAAAAAACAAGAAGAGGTAAGATATGTTAGGAAATAAAATAGTAAAAATAAATAAAATACAACTGAAAACAAAGAAAAATAAGAAAAAAAATTATATAACAGATGCTTCTAAATCCTAAAAAATGAGTTTTTTTTTATTTTATTTATTTTTTATTCTATATAATATAATATGATTAAACTTACATAATTACAAGGAACCTAATTACATCAACTAAACCTAATATTAGTACAGGAGGTCATTTATGAAATAATAATCATTAAATAAAGTAACTGAATAATTTATTGTTAAAAAATGGAGCAAACCCAATTGAATGAAATTGCAAATAATACTGATACAAAATCAATCTTTAAAAAAAATAATTTTCAACAAAAAATAAATTAAAAAAATGGATTTCTGGAGGAAATGTCTGAGGATTCCCCACCTCCTGAGGATATTAGGAGCAGGCTAGGGGTGACCGAAGGAGTTCCGGAGAGGATTAGAAGGAGCAGATTGCAATGGTATGGGCACTGTCAGAGGATGCCAGAACGTAGGTGGCCGAAGAGACTTCTGCAATGAGAAAAACCAGAAAGACGGAGGAAAGGAAGACCCGGTGAAAGGACTGCGTGGAGGAGGACATACCCGGTAGGGGACTTGAGGAGGAAGATTGGTGGGATAGAGAGAAGTGGAGGGACACTAACTTAGAAGGTAACCCAATGAGGGAAAAAAACTGCAAATGTAATGTATCTTTTTCTTTTTCAAAATGAAACTATCGAAGGCACTATCCTTATCTTTAAAGCATCCATTTAAAACTATAATTGATTAAAGTACAAATTTATTTGTGTTTATACACCTTTCATTGTAGGGTACTCTATTTGATGTTCCAAAGTGATTATGCCATCATTAAAATCTCGAAACTTTGCCCAAATATAGTTGTTTTATTATTCTCTGAAATCCAAGACCCTCAAAGCGAAAATAAAATAAAATAAAAATATATATGATATTTTTTTAGCATGACAAAGAAATTTAAATATCTGGAAGAGATAATATGCAACAACGGTTTGGAGAAAGAGAGCAAAAAGGAGAAATTGGAAATTATAAATCATAAAGTTGGAAAGGCTAAGCTTCGCAACAGGCAATATTTACAATAAGAAGAACTTATCGTCTAACGCAAAAATAACACATTACAACACCGTCATAAAACCAGTAATTGTATACAGAATAGAGACGACATGTCTCCCTAGCCTGGAAAATTACTAAAAATAGAAAGAATAATCTATGGGCCCAAGAAAACACAGGAAGGCAACAGGTTAAGACCAAACCAGGAAATCAACAGGGAGATAAATGACCTAGGAACCGAAATAAGAATCAGAAGACTTAGATTCTACGGGCACATGATGAGAATGGACCAAAGCAGACTAAACAAAAAACTCTTTGATAGAATCTGTAAATATAAGAGAGTTATGAGGGAGAGGATTTGTGAAGCAAATGAGAGAGAAAATAACAGACAAAGACTGCCTAGATATAGAATGGAACAGTACGGAAAAATATTGAAATAAATAAATGTTCTTGCAAATAAAGATAAAACTGAAGGGTACTGCGTGGTCGGAAGAGAGGAAGTAAATGCACGCAGAAATGATGAGAAGATATTGGGAGAGAAGAAGAGAAAAAGTGAGAAAGAAAAAGTAATGAAATTCGCGTGGTTTTGAAAGGCCGTTCCATGAAAAAAATATGATAATTTTAGGGTTTGAAATGTTTTCTTATATTTGATTTACTTATTATTATAGTTTTATACTTAAACAATTCATACCTAATAATCATGTGTATAAATGAAAATTATATTTTTTTAGGAATATAAAAAAGTTACAGAGTAACAGATTTGCATCCGTGATCATTTTGAATAGTTAAATAAAATGCCTAGAAATCCACTGGTATTCGATAAGGACCTTTCGAAAATACAATGAATGAACCTTTATATTACAGGTGAACGAGATTTTATCAAACCTACCAAACCACCTCCCCAATTCCTACATAACAGGCTTATCTCCAAAGAATATTAACCTTTGTAAGATAGTGAGCCGAGAGAAAGTACAGAGCCGTGAGGTGTATACGGTGCCCCAAATAGCTGTCTTTTGGTTTCCCAAATGGTTCTCCTAATGCCCATAATAAAACCCTATTATATTTGGTTCTTATCTATAGAAAGTTTTCCGTTTCTAATGAGTCTATCGAAAACTGAGATGTAGGTGTTCTTATCACTTTATTACCAACAGATAATCTTCATATGTTAATGAGGCCTAAGTAAGTTATCTTTAATCAAGAGAAATTCGTGAATATATTTTTTTATTGTCTTTCAGGTTTTATTATGAATATTTTAGGACGAAAGGAATATTTAGATTATCTCCCAACATTAAACTGTTAAAAGAGTCAAGATTT
Organism: Halyomorpha halys; assembly: GCF_000696795.3. Lineage (NCBI taxonomy): Eukaryota > Metazoa > Arthropoda > Insecta > Hemiptera > Pentatomidae > Halyomorpha > Halyomorpha halys. Next base: position 268,613 of record NW_027106340.1, on the reverse strand, counting down.
TCTGTTGAGTTAGTAGTTTGCTATAGGTTATTAAAAGAATCCAGAGTTAGATGTCAAAGTTTATTATTAATTATGTGCCATTGTAAAATTTAGTATAATTTATTCATACTTATTTTTTACCGTTATAAGTAGAATAGATAATAATCTGAACAATTTAAAACTACGATTTAATTTAGTGATCGAATTCCTCTCGTATTCAATCATTGCAATCCAAAATCCTTCATATAATCCTCAATGCTCCTTACTTTCAATCATGCATAAATAAAATCATACATAAAGACCTTAATGTTCCCTATGTAACCGATCTAGTCCGAACCAGATATCATTCCTTCCATTACAAACTCCCTAACCATCCATACCCGCTAGTTTCTAACCTTGCTTCCTCTCCCATTCCTGACAATCCTCCGAGGCGCCTGAAAAGAAATTGGCTACGAGACCTGCTAATGTAAAACGTCATTAGAGTGCTACCAATGGGAAGTTTCTCTCTCTACACGCCTGTAACACTCCAATTTAACTGAGATCAAATATACTAAATGTATTATAATGTACAGTTATAAATAAATAATTTAGTGAAAATTCTAAATAAAGAAAGCTTTGAAAAAATTATGTGCTAAACAAAAAATAATTTCACTATTATTAATTTTACAATATTATTTATTTATAAATTGTTTTTAGATAAATATATATTTTTTAGAGTAAAACAAAATTTTACAAGGCATCGGACCATATATTAATAATTAAAAAGGTTTTGCTTTTTAAAATATGAAGATGATGGTTAGGACTGAGGTATGAAAAGAACGAAATAGTTTTCAACTATTTATTATCCGACGTTTCGCCCAACGTTTTTAGTGCATCAGGGTTCTTCAAATGATAGCTTTTTTTTTTTAATTTTATTTATTTGTTGATATTTACAACTGTATAAAAAAATACAACCA
>NW_027106340.1:258588-267008 GCF_000696795.3 Halyomorpha halys | reverse complement strand
TTATTATTATTACACTTTTTAATCCGCCATGGAAAATCACTCTAAGTAATTATACGAGTCCCGTCGCTCGAGTAGAATTCATCCATTTACTTGTTCGGCTGTGATATCGATATCGACCTAACAAACGATGTTGCTGTCGAATAATGCAGCACTATCGATATTAGATCAGGTGCCTGTGAAGGGATAAATTGTGACCCCTCGCCCCCCGTCACGGCTTCAGAGCTTGTTTATTGGTCATCACCTTTGAGGGTTCTAATAACGCGGTCTGCGGTGACAAAGCTTTTTATAGCAGGACCATCAAGGGAGCCAGCCTTATTAAATATAAATCTAAAGACAAAGGGCAAAGGGAAAATAAATTATAAAGGGAAAATAAATTATGAAGAGAAAATGGATAAAAACAGTATAGCATATTCAAGATTATAAAACTCTCTTTAATTAAGCTTGGCTATAATAGGCCATTAATAAGATACAATATTTTTATCATTAATATAGAACAATAAAATCGAAAATATTAACTTAATTAACATATAGGTAAATAAAAACAACTATCTACAATATTAAATTTTTCTATAATATACACACATAGTAATTTGTGAGAAACTAGATACAATAATAATACTGGCTTATTGCTTACCAATTAAACATAAACATATAAATATATATTACGCGTTTAAAAACATATATATTATTTAATTTATAATCTTAACACTTTCTCGAGACTGGTAATTTTTTTTTGATTAAAAAATTTAATTTCTATCCATCTTAGTCTCAAAACCTTTTATTTTTCTTATAAGTTCGACGTTTCGGCCAATCCGGCCATCCTCAGGGACAATTTTAATACCAGGGTGGAGGAAGGTTATAAGCATTGTTGTGATAAAAGTTTTCAAGGAATAGTGACTGTGATAAATGATTTTAATTTTGGTTTTAAGTGAATATTGACTAATTAGAAATTTTTGTTTTGACCTGGGCAGAATAGCCTGCATGGAGTTAGAGTTTTTAAATTATATAATTCCAAAATTGTATTAAGTAGATTGTCCCTGAGGATGGCCGGATTGGCCGAAACGTCGGACTTATAAGAAAAATAAAAGGTTTTGAGACTATAATGGATAGAAATTAAATTTTTTAATTAAAAAAAAATATATATTATTACTACGCTATGGACTTTCAGAATTTTCAAACTTTGTAACATTTTCCAAAAACTAGCTAATTAATTGAATATGATAAATAAATAAATTTAATGGAAATTTCATATAAATTTTTGGAATGATTTTTTTTTTTTATCCTCTTCCAAATAATTTCTGACATATAGGGGTGAGAGGTTATCTACAACCGTCCTATTCTAACCACGGTGGCGGGGGAGGCTCGGTCCCAAAGGCCTGGATTCGAACCAGCGCTTCTGCGGTCATAAGCCAGTAAAATTAGTTTCAACTCGCTTAGCTACATTGTGAGTCATTCAAGAATATATACATATATATTTAATTATTCCTCAATTATTGCCCAAATGCAGTGTTATGAAACTTCATAAGCTTAGTTATAAGAACTTTACTTTACGTAGAACGATAAGTCCGTCGTTACGTATCGATTTTACTACGCAATCGTAGAAGATTAGCTTTTTCAAACTCAAAGATGTATCTCACTTATAAATTTTTCTTGAGATGTTAAGGGGCACGGTCAATGAAGAAGAGAAATAAGTAAAAACTGAAAGTGTCAACGTTTCAGTCAGAGTTTTAAGCATTCATCAGGGTGACTGGGTGTGTATCTGGAGTAACAATTCTATCCGAAACTTTGACGCTAAAAAGTTTTTAATTCAGTGTTCTTCACTGAACACACCCCTAACCAACTTTTCTTTATTCACATATATCCACGGTTAACTATCTTTTCATCATAAAAAAAAAATTAAACCTACTTTTCATAAATAATAATATTGTATACGTTATTTGTTTATTTTTAATTTAATTTTTGTTTTTATAATAAACATTTCAATGTTCTTATTACATATTTATGTACAAACAAAAGTATATTTATTTAAAAAGATTGACTTTGAATTTTTATCTCATAAAAATCTCTCCACTAATTGTCAAAGGATAATTTTCTCTTCTCGGGACGATTCATAATTTATATTTTCTTTAAGGAGTTTACCTGGGGTGTTTGAAATATAAATCGTTCATGAGAAAATTTCCTTCTGAAAAATAAGTTAGCGGATAGAAGTCAAAAAGCTTTCCATGGAAAAGGGCTCTTTGGTAATTGTTTTTGAATTAATGAAAACTTTTGATCCGTCGAAATTGAATTCTCGTAAAGTAACCTAATTTGAATTGCAACTCCTGGTAAAACAATATTGAGAAAGAGTAGATCGGGGGGAATTAATTTACTTCCTCCAGGAGGAAAATTCGTGAGTAAGGAAAGAAGTGAGAGATAAAAAAGGAATGAGGCTATGATAAGGTTGATTTAGTATCGAGGTGGAATTTAAAATTCACCAAATGCTAAAACGTGAATTCAGTTATAAATAAAATAGGTTACATAAATTAACATTATGAAACTTATAGGATTTGTTCTAAACAAATATTTATATTTCGTTATAATTTGATTTATTTATTTACTGACATTCACAACGGTATTTTCATTAAAATAAAACTAGTAAATTTATATTAGATTATAATCTCTTGAGCTCTGCTCTACCCCTCACACGTGGGGGATAGAGTGGGCTCAGGGATCCTCAGGTCGATTGTGTAAATATTGTATATTAGAGTGTAAATGTGACTAGAGACTATATTATTTTATCATTATGTTATTTTATTTATTTATTTTCCATACAGATAGTTTGATTATGTTCATCTTGTCTATTCTTTTGTTTGTATATATTTTAAGAAAGTTTTTTTTTTATTATTCTTATTTTAGTATGTATGAGATCATTCATCAATATTACCTATTACCCACAGCTGTGTGGCAGATTGTAATATCTATCAATAAATAAATCGAATAATGCAGCACTATCGATATTTGATCAGGTGCCTGTGAAGGGATAAATTGTGACCCTTCGCCCTCCGTCACGGCTTCGGAGCTTGTATTTTTTTTATTTTTTTTTTTTATTTTTTTTTTTTTATTCATTTTAGTATGTATGAGATCATTCATCAATATTACCTATTACCCACAGCTGTGTGGCAGATTGTAATATCTATCAATAAATAAATCTATCATATTAGATTATAATGGCACGTATATAAGCTACTAATTAGTAGCACTCTAATAACATTTCTACATTAGAAGGTCTCGAAACCATCTTCTTTTCAGGCACCTGGATTGCCAGGAATGGAAGAGGAAGCAAGGTTGGAGAATGGTGGGTTTGGGAGTTTATTATGGAAGGATTGATATCAAGTTTGGGCTAGATCGGTTACATATGGAATATCAAGGTCTTTATGGATGATTTGGTTTGTTACAAAGTAAGAAGCACTAAGGATTTTAAATTGTAAGGATTGGATAAGAAAGGAATTCAAGTTGACTAGAGCCCCAAAGATCAACTCCATATGTCCAGATTGGCCTTATTACAGTCATGTAGATCAGTCTTTTGTAATGTCTTGGAAGTTTAGACCGTTTGTCTAGTAAGTGCTGTAATAGTCTGAATCAGCCAGCAGTTTCCTGTCTTTTTAGTTTTATATGAGGATTCCAAGTCGTTTGTCTAGATGTAGTCTAAGTTTGGGGATATGTTCGACAGGTGTAAGAGAAACATCATTAAAGGAAATTAGAGAATTCGATAGGTTTACGATTTGAAAGATGATTTGATGGGATTTATGTTAATCCTCCAATTTCAACACCAATTGGTAAAATTACAATTTACAGATGTAAATTCCGATAAAGATAAAAGAAAAAAAATGATTGATGTAAAACTTTACTTTCGAATAAAATGTAATAAGGAATTAGGGCAACGATATGAAAAATTAAAACTTTTATCTGATGAGAAAATTAAAATTAGGTTAATTTTAACTTTTTTTTTTTGTTCCATTGTAAATAAAAGGCATTGGAATTACGGGTTATCGGAAAGCTCAAAGTTGAAAAACAAAAATTTGAAATTGAAATATTAATTTTTTTATATGATCAGAATTGCTCACAAGAAGGAATAAAAATAGTGATAACGATTTATTTATTTTGTACCGACGTTTTGACCTACGTTGTAGATCTTCATCAGGGCTGTTAGCTGGGAGTGTAAACAAAGATCTCATAAATGACATTTCAACTTTCTGTTACACTCCCACCAAACAGCCCTGATGGAGACCAAAAATATAGGTCGAAACGTCGACAGAAAATAAATAAATAGTAATTAATATCTTTTCTTCCATCTTGACCACAGCTCTCACAATCTTCAAATTACTAACGGTCAATATTTATTGTTGTAAATAAGCTATTTAATAAATAATTCAAATTTTATCCATTATAGTCTCAAAACCTTTTATTTCTCTTATAAGTCCGACGTTTCGGCCAATCCGGCCATCTTCAGGGACAATCTTAATACAACTTTGAAACCATATAATTTAAACAACTATAACTTCATGCAGGCTATTCTGCCCAGGTCAAAAACATCAATTTCTAATTAGTCAAATATCACTTAAAACAAAGTCAAAATCATTCATCAGCAGACACTATTTCTTAAACTTTTATCACAACGTTGTGATAAACAAAAGAAATAAAAGTTGTGATAAAAGTTTAAGAAATAGTGTCTGCTGATGAATGATTTTGACTTTAAGTGATATTTGACTAATTAGAAATTGATGTTTTTGACCTGACCAGAATAGCCTGCATGGAGTTAGAGTTGTTTAAATTATATGGTTTCAAAGTCGTATTAAGATTGTCCGTGAAGATGGCCGGATTGGCCGAAACGTCGGACTTATAAGAGTAATAAAAGGTTTTGTGACTATAATGGATAAAATTTGAATTATTTATTAAAAAGTTACCAGTCTCAAGAAAAAATTAAGATTATAAATAAATAAGCTATTTAAGTTAGAAAAAATTTAATTCTTTAACGTAAAGACTAATAGAGTGCATAAATAAACTTAAAAATGTAGTTATTTAAATAGTTAAGAATATTTTTTAAATAAGTGAGAAGTTTCAGCATTGAAACTTATTATTAATTAAGTTTATTATAAATATATATTACAATAAAATTATATTTTGGCTTTTCCATAGCAGGATTTACAAAAGCAATAAATCATAATCATATACAAATTATTATTAAATAGTTTAAATAAATGAAATACATAATTATATTCATTAACTTCTCTGCTGCATATCGATTATGTTGCATTGTGCTACTCACATTATCACAGCATTCCTAGGACACAATAACTACACAATTGGGTCTGAATATACTTCCAGTATTCACAGCTTAGCCGATCTGGAAACTACGTGACATGATACTTGATGAGCAGCCAACTTTTCAGAGAAGCTAATAAAATATAACTTATAACCTTTGGTTCTGTGAAATCCAGTTTATTGCAGCTAATTTAATTAATTAATAAATAAATTTACATTTTATCCAGTATAGCCTCAAAACATTTTATTCTCTTTATAAGTCCGACGTTTCGCCCAATTTGGACATCCTCAGGGACAATCTTACTACAATTTTAGAACTAAATAATTTAAAAACACAATTTCATTCAGGCTATTCTGCCCAGATATATTCAACAATTTCTCTAATTAGTCAATTTTCACATTAAACAAAAATTAAAATTCTCACAGTCACCTTTTAGTTAAAATTTATTACAACAATTTTGTTTGTTACAAGATTGTTGTATTAAATTTTATTAGTTGTGCAACCGTTGCTCTGGAAACAGCACTTCCTTAAAAAGTACTCCACCCATGGGTTGCAGAAGTTCAGATTTAATTTCTTGCCAGATCTATATAATGCTGGTGTAGATGGTAAATCCAAATAAAAGAGAAATTAAAATGAAATAAATTTTTTATTTCACTTACCGATAATAGAATATATAGTAAGGGGAAGAATTGGGATCGTGCAAAATTTTAAAATGAAATTGCACATTTAAGGCGGGTATATGCATGAAACGTGATAATAATTTTTTCGTTAAAATAAACCCACCAGAAGTACCATTTTATCGATTCACATTTTTTTTTTTTCGTTTTACTCCACAGCGGTTCTAATCATGTTGATAAAATGAGCAATTAAGATTTATTTAATACCAAATATGTCATATCCTCATAAGAATAGTGAACAGAACATAAATACCTAATTTTCAAAAATTCTTCCCCTAAAGTAACTTTAACTTTGTTTATTTCAAAACAAAAAACAGTTCTTATTTTTGTAAACATTTAACAATTTTTATTACATAATATTAAAGAATTAAAATGGATTTAGTGAATGACACAATTTCTTCCTTATTAAACTATAATAGTTTATTTCATATCATCAGCAACGTTTCGGGAGATTTCCCCCATCTTCAGGCTGTTGATAACAAAAACCTATATATGACATATAATTTTCTCCTATTTGTCATACATGCTAATATATTATAATATTAATGTCATTAATTGAGTAAAACTTTCTAATAGTCATACATTATAGGAGAATAATTACCTTTCTGAAGGTAATTATTCTCCTATAATGTATGACTATTAGAAAGTTTTACTCAATTAATGACAAATAGGAGAAAATTATATGTCATATATAGGTTTTTGTTATTAACAGCCTGAAGATGGGGGAAATCTCCCGAAACGTTGCTGATGATATGAAATAAACTATTATAGTTTAATAAGGAAGAAATTGTGTCATTCACTAAATCCATTTTAATTCCATAAGACTCTTCCAGTTAAAGGATTATTAAAAATATTAAAGAAGTTTAATTATTATTTACATTTTATTTATTTTTATTTCACCACTAATTGATTTTTTGTTATGTTCTTCCTTTTCTTTTTTACATAATAATTCTATAGATTATTTTCTGTACGATTTGTAATTAAAAAGGCAACATTGTATGCTTATAATATGCTTTTTGTGCATGCACAAATTTATTTAAATATATGTCTCTTCTGTAGGACTTTTTACAGACGAGACACTAAATATATACATATATATACTTTAAAATAAGAATAAATATTTAGTTCATAAAATGACAGACATTATGTTATTGTTATCACCTCACAGCAGTGGCCAAAGCTCCTTGCCCAACAACAATCGTAAGTAATACTACGGCTAGATCTAGAGATACTAAGCCATAAGAAAGAACATTTCTTGGCCAGGTCCCAAAGCGCAGAGGTTACCGCCCACTTAAGTTCTCCTTATCAGTACACTTCTATAACTCCAAGTAACCCCCTTCTTCCACATTAAGTATTGCATATTCTAATGAACCAATAAAGACTGAATCAATTGCCGTCATTATCGGCTTGTCGCGGGCGTTTGGATATCTTCCAACTCGGTCTTTGATATTTACACAACTGTGATTATCGATTGGTCTTTCAGGCGGGATTAGATTATGTTCAACACGAGCAATTACAGATCAAAGGTTTCTTAATAGTTAATTAAACGTCAAAAACAAATCAAAACCCTGAAAAATAAAGAATAAAAATTGATTAAAAAAAATTCATTTAATTATATTTTGAATCGATTTTCCTTTAAAAGATATCCAGTTTAGCATTTTGCATGTTATAAAAACTTTAAGATTTATTAATACTTTAAAATATTGGGAATCCTTTCAACTATATTTTTGTCATAAAACTTTCTCAAAATAAAACTAATTCTACCATAGGATTTCCAAATTCCCTGCTCACCCAAATAAAGATATATTTTACGTAAAACGCGAAAGAATAATTTACTATTTTTTGTTTTAACGAACTGACTATCACGAAGACTAATGACATATTTCAATTATTTTTATTTATATTTTTAAGAATTCATATGCAAGACTGAAAGGACGGGAAAATCCATGTCGATTCCGACTAATACATTACAAAAGACTGATCTACATGACTATAATTAGGCCTTTCTGGCACAGAATTGAGCTTTGGGGCTCCCCTTCGAATTCCTCTCCTATACAATCCTTTGAATCTTAAATCCTTCGTAAAAGCTTCAATGCTTCTTAATTTGTCACAAATAATGTAAAAGATCTAGCTCGAACCAGATATCAATCCTTCCATTATAAACTCCCTAACAACCCAAATCCACTAGTTCCTAACCTTGCTTCCTCTTCGATTCCTAACAATTCTCCGAGGCTCCTGAAAAGAAGATGGCTTCGAGACATAATGTAGAAATGTTATTAGAGTGATAGCAACGGTATCATACCATTATAAACAAACATCTTTTTTTTTTTTATTATTTATATATTGTAATTTACAACTGTACAAAATAATACAATAGGTAAATATGTAGTATGTTTCATATACACTTGAAAATCTTGGGAAGGAACCACCCATTGGTGGTA
>NW_027106340.1:251551-258088 GCF_000696795.3 Halyomorpha halys | reverse complement strand
TTTTTTTCGAAAATTGTAGGGCAAGATAGTGCAAACAATAATATAATTGTCTTATTGATTGATCCCCAGAATCAACAAATATGTACATGTATATAGTAAAAAAAAAGTTTCATACTGCCTTCACTCAATAACATACTCCACTCCGTAATATCCACTATTACAGTTATAAGAACAGTAGGCTGGCATACCAGCGTGTCGATGTGGCGTTGGGTTTCATCCCGTCTTGTATTACCTGATCCACACTGGGAACATCAAGTATCAAATAACTGAGTTACATAACCTAAATCTAAATATAGAGCTAACAGATACAGCTGCGCGATCTTTAGGTCTTCTAGCTCCTTTCTAAAGAAGAAGACGTGCATCCTGACCTTTCTCGATGGCCTCATGAGAATCCACGACGTGCAACAGCCATAAAAATATAATTGTTTCTACTTCTAACATTCTCTTTTTGAGTTTATTAGCAAATATTTCAACGTTCTAAACACTATTTATTATTACGTTTTCAATTATATATTAATAATTTAAAAAAAAACAAAACTAAAGACCAGACAAGACAAATTTTGTTCCTGTCAAGAATAGAACTGTTTAACAAAATATAACAAAGGCATAAAGCAATTGCCAAAGATAGTGTAGTCTCGGATTTATTTATTTTTCTCCTTTAGTTATTTATAAAATTCAGTAATATTTAGAAATTACACATTTTTTTATTATTGATAATGCGATAAGAACTGATTATTGACTTCAAACAATCAAAATTAAACATACTTAAGAAAATTTTGCATTCAAGCCTTTTTAGCCTATTTTAATGAGGATGAAACTTATCTGATACTAAAGACCACTAGATTGCTCATTCATTCACCAAGTTTAGTCTAAATCGTTAAAGTCATTTTGGAGAATATCGAAAAAATATGAAAAATCGATTCTATTAATCCGGTAGGTCGATTTTTAGCGAAAAAATTGCTGTCCACGTGTATTACTAACTTAAACATGTAATTTCTGTTTCATATGAATTTACGTTTTTGACTTTATACTTTACCTTAAAATACAGGGTGCTTCAGGGTTGTCTTTTTTAAAATAATTTATTTGTTGTTATTTACAACTGTATACAAATATATACAAGTAAATTTGCTGTAGGTGACATAGTGACATGATAAAAACATGGGGAGAATCTACCCACTGAACTCCAATAACATTTCTAGAGGAGATCTCGAGGCCATCTTCTTTTCAGACGCCTAGGAGGATTATTAGGTAATGAAGGTGAAGCAGGTTGGAAACAAGTGGATTTTGGTGATTGGGAAGTTTATCATGGAAGCAATGGTATCTGGGTCGGGCCAAATCGGTAACATATGGAACATTGAGGTCCTGACGTATGACTTGATTTGTGACAAAGTAAGTAGCATTAAGGATTTTAAGAAGGATTTTAGACTGTAAGGATTGGATTAGGGAGAAATTTGATGGTTTAGTGGAGCCGTATGTCCAGATAGGCCTTCTAACAGTCATGAAGATCACTTGGCATGTCTTCATAATCAAATTGAAACAGAGATGACGACTGAAATAAATTGTTTCAGGTTGACAGATCTGACAAAGCCCTGCAAAGTGGGGCGAAACGTTGGTTAACAATAAATAGTTTTGTTTTACTATTGTGATACCTTTTTGACCAATACGGTCAACTATCTTCTTCCAAAAACTATTTTTTTTAACGTTTTGAAACAGCCTACATTTTTTATTCCACTATGAATATAAGACTCGTCAGTTTTGACAAGTAACTATATATATTTTTATTTTTTTTCTAACAATAGAATAACCTATCGAGATTTTTTTTTAACATTACTAGTTCCATTGTATTTATAAAATAAAAAAAATAATGCAAAATCAATCAAGAACAAACATTAGTATACAAGTGAAAGTAAAAAGGAAGCTAGCGGTGTCAAAACAACTTGAGTAAATATCATTTTTGAAAGATCATTCTTTGATAAAACTTTTGAATAGAATCTGGAAAAATCATCAAAATGATATCATCTCTATCATACGACGATCACGGCTGATAATTCCAATAGCTCACTGCCGGTTACAGAAAACCAACCGGTAACGAGGAGTTGAGCAAGATTAGACCAATAGAGGCAGCTACCTAACTTGCACCACCTGAATGCACTTGTCGAAACAGGAGGAGTAATGTCGAGGATTGGGTTCGTACCTCGCCGCGTGATGTGGCGTAACACTTCGGGATGTGCACCCTTCAATTTCCTATGGAGCAACGGGGTCTTCTTGAAACCGACATTATGAAAACAATTTACCGGAGACTTATGAATTCTAATACACTTTTTTCGAAAAATTAGCATTAGATTCATAATAAATTTTATATTTTAATATTACTATTAACATATAGTAATTTCATCGGCGCTTTATGAGGAGAATGCGTGGCCTTTTCTTATACACAGCGAATTGATTCACATACACAATATATGGAAAACAAAAGGACTAAATCATTAAAAATGGGTCTTTAAATCACAAAAAAATAATAATATTTAATTATAACAATATGTTTACAGTTAAACAATATGAAAAAAATGTGGTCATAAGAAAAAAAAATACGTAAAATAAATTTAAAGAAGATAACTTCGAGCTAAGAGAAACCAAGCAATATTTTTTGTAGAATCCTGTTTTATAATCTATATAGATTTTTTCCTGAATTTTCATTTCACACATAAAACAAACAACAACAAAGCTAATAAACATGAAAATAAAATCACACAAAAAAAAAATTGTTTGTACATATTTCATGAGATCTGAATTGTTGACCGTAGATAAGATATAGATAAGGTCATGGTGGGATCAGTAAGGATACACAGATAAGTAAAACTTATTTAATAGTGCCAACGTTTCAACCTGAATTTCAAGCCTTCATTAGGGCTAAAAAAACAGATAAAACCTTAATGCATAGAAAGCTAAACATAAAATAATAACAACCTCGGATGCATAAAATAAATGAATAGTAGATGATACAATATAATTTGGTACTAAACTAACTACTTTATTTTTAGATATGATTAATTTTTATGTTTACCCATTCATAGAACTCCAAAAATATTTCTAGAGGAGATCTCGAGGCCATCTTCTTTTCATACGCCTAGGAGGTTTATTAGGTAATGAAGGAGAAGCCAGGTTAGAAACAAGTGAGTTTGGTTGGTTGGGAAATTTATCATGGAAGGATTGGTATCTGGTTCTGGCCAAATCGGCAACATATAGGACATTGAGGCCCTGACGTATGACTTGATTTGTGACAAAGTAAGGAGCATTAAAGATTTAGAACTGTAAGGATTGGATTAGGAGGAATTTGATGGTTTAGTGGAGCCCCATAGCTCATTTCCGTATGTCCAGATAGGCCTTATTACAGTCATGTAGATCAGTCTTTTGTAATGGATTGGAAGTTTAGACCGTTTGTATAGTAAATGTTGTAATAGTCGAAATCGACGAGCAGTTTCCTGATTTTTCAGTCTTGTATGAAGATTCCATGTCAGTCGTTTGTCCAGATGTAGTCCTAAAGTAACGGATCTCTTAAACATAAATAAGTAGGGTATTATTAAAAGATACTGTGGGGCGAATTTAAAATAGTAGAAAATTAAAAAAGAAAATAATAAAAGAAACGGGGAAATATTAAGAACAAAAATTCGATAAGTCGATCGTTAATGACAGATTTATAAATCAATAATTTTTTCGCTTGTTTTGAAATAATTTGAATTTGTTTTATACGTTTTGGAGAATATTCTATCTCTTTAAAGATTTTTTTTGTTCAAAATTAATATTCCTCTTTTACCGCTATAATTATGCCGATTAGAATTGTGAGAAACTTTTCTGTACAAATTATAGATACGTGGCCGATTCGAATAAAAAAAAACAAGATAAAAACCTAACGGATCATAGGAACGATAATAAAAGAGAAAATCGAAACAAGCTGACAGGAGATAGCAGTTTCGCGTATCCGTGTTCAAGTCACGTCATTTGAAGATGGGCTGAGCTGTGAATATGGGATGCTGTTCGTACCCCATCGGGCAGTTATGGCGGCCCAACACTGCGCCAATTATATTGTCATCACACTCCTTTCAAGGTGGTATTGAATAGTTAATTCGCGCTATTTCGGAGATTACATGCCTCAACACAACCTTAAATACTTATAAATAACAATAAAATAACAACTAACTTTTTTTCTGGAATATTAATGATATATACTTTTAGAGATCATATAGAAAAATGCTTTTTTTAGCCATGCTGCCCAAATACACAGCATACCAATCAATCCATGATCGGACATATATACAATACTATTATATACTATAATATTAATATGATATAACAATATATTTTTTTCCTACCTTTTCCTTTTACAATCAATACTCGTCTACAAACTAAATACTAATATTTTAATTTTTTTTTATACTTAACAATTTCATTCTATTTGACAATTTTATTTCATTAATTGACATATTTATTCTCCCTATTTCACTTTCTCAGACCCTCTCCAGTGATCCGCTACCCACGTTCGATCGGTTAAACAAATTGAACTAATTTATCATAAGGTAGTAATGTAAACTCAAACCAAAGTCATAGCGATAAATCAGTTTACAGGAAAATAAATAAATAAATAAATTAAAAAAATACTAATATATAGGTTTAAAAAACCAAACAAAAAGTTAGTTAAATGAATAAATTAGGTTAGTAAACTATAAGTTATATCTAGAAAAAAGTTATTAATATCTACAAAGAGTCAATATTGGAAATAAATAAAAGAAAAAAAATGGGATTTTATAAAGAAATCATGCAAGGGGCTCAAAAAAGTTCTTTAATGAAACTACACCAAAACGCTCACAGAAAATTAGCCACTCCAAAAATCTGATTAGCCAATCAGAATATACATTTCAACAAGTTGAGATCTCTTTCTCAAAAACCTCAACTCAATCTGGAATATTTGAAAACTATTAAAACAAAAGAAATGTTTTTTTTTTTGTTGTTAATGACCGCCATTCTAGTAATTTCTGAAATAATGGGGAGAGGGGTTATCTACAGGTTAACATTTCATTCTAGCTATGGACTAGGGCAGAAATAAAAGTCGACCTCAGGCCAGATTCGAACCGGCGCTGCTGCAGTCGTATTCCAAACAAATAAATAGTGCTATAAAAATTATAATTACCTTGAATAATGAAAAATACAAAAGTACAAATCCGAAACTTACAAACTTGTCCCACAATATATTTGAGAAATATTTTTTAATAAGAATGACTATACATACGAACAGAATTTCAACGATAAAGTGGAAATTAAAGGAATATTTATAATAAACAGTAGAGGCTCCAACAGTCATTAAACAGTTATATTCACTTGACCTAAAGAATTGTATAAGATGTATGTATATATAAAGTCGTAAAGGTTAAAAAAAATAATAATTATATTTAATTGTATTCAAGGATTAACTTGAAATTTCCAAATAAGGAGCTTCTCTACAAGCCAGTATTGTTTAAATATCGCAGTTCAGCCGCTACACTTAAACCATGTTAAATTCATAATTATTATTATTTTTTTTTTTTTACGTCACAAATAAACTCATTCACAAAGACCTTAACATCCCATTCGTTGCAGATTCGACCCAAAAGAGATATGCCTCTTTTCATTCCAAATTCCTTAACCATCCTAACCCATTAATTCTTAATCTTTCATCCTTAACAATCCCTGATAATCCTCCGAGGCGTCTGAAAAGAAGATGGCCACGGGACCTTCTAATTTAAATTAATGTTTGAAGTACCAACAATGGGTGGTTCCTTCCCAAGATTTTCAAGTGTATATGAAACATACTACATATTTACTTATTGTATTATTTTTTACAGTTGTAAATTACAATAAATAAATAATTTAAAAAAAAAATATTTTTTTCTTTCATAATTAAAAATTTTAAAACATTTGCCGAGTAATTAACTGCCAAGTGAGTAATGATTTATGCTTAATTTTAGAATATATTATTAACGCTTAACACAAAGGTATATAAGTATAGTATATAGGTAAAATTAGCTCCCTCACCATTTCAACTAGATAGGTGCATAATTTCAAGATATTAGAATTAACCTCATTATTTTAAAGTTAAAATATTTATTCGTCGTCTGAGATCAAAATCTAGGGAAGGGGTCGTATTAACAACATGCAAGAAATATAATTTTGGGCAAGGTAAGGAGAAAGTAGAGGATGTAATATGATAAAATTAACACTGGATCATTTCCACACTAATCCCCAACTTCCTTCCATATTTGGGCCAAATGAGACGAGCTATTTCCAAAATGTAGGTGTGCCGAGAAAAATCAGATCATCCATGCTTAAGAGAAAGTGGGTGACGGAATATAATAAAACTGATAGGGAAACAATTAAATAAAAACCAGCACAAACCTTGAAAATTAGATTAATATAGGGTTTTTTTTTAAGCCCGATAGAACTTGAAATTGTAAAAAATAACACAAAAAATTAAATTGTAATCAAAATTTTTTTTTTTATTCGAAA
>NW_027106340.1:231642-251201 GCF_000696795.3 Halyomorpha halys | reverse complement strand
TTGATCTTTCGAATAAAAAAAAAATTTTGATTACAATTTAATTTTTTGTGTTATTTTTTACAATTTCAAGTTCTATCGGGCTCAAAAAACACCCTATATTATTAACGCTTAACACAAAGGTATATAAGTATAGTATATAGGTAAAATTATATAGATGTAGTAAATCAGTATATAGATAAAATTATATAGATGTAGTGAATCAGTATATATGTAAAATTAGCTCCCTCACCATTTCAACTAGATAGTTAGATGCATAATTTCAAGATATTAGAATTAACCTCATTATTTTCAAGTTTAAATATTTATTCGTCGCATGAGATTAAAATCCAGGGGAGGAGTCGTATTAAAACATCCGTGCCAAGAAACACAATTTTGGGCAAGGTAAGGAGAAAGTAGAGGATATAATTTGATAAAATTACCACTGGATCATTTCCACACTAATCCTCAACTTCCTTCCATATTTGGGCCAAATGAGACGAGCTATTTCCGAAATGAGTGCCAAGAAACATGAAGATTAAGCATTCTTAAGAGAAAGTAGGTGACCGAATATAATAAAACTGATAGGGAAACAATTAAATATAAACCAGCACAAACCTTGAAAATTAGATTAATAGTTAGATCGATTTTTTCTGAACACTTCATACACGGAACCTGATATCGATTGCTTACTTTACAGTCGGGTTAAGTACATTTCCTATAAGGCCGTATACAAACGAAGGTACTGAAAAAGAACTGATCAGTGACTCGAAATACCAACCAATTTACTTTGAGTCATTGTGTAATTATATGAGACAGAATGGGACTGGACTGATAGTGGACTCTTCCATGACTCAAAGAAACCCGTTTGTAACCAGTCCCTTAGTGACTTGCAAGTTGGGTCGTCCAGTGATTACAGTTTCTAGTTTCTTGAAGATGAGTGACCATTAGACCAACTTGTTGCTGGTGGGGGTTGAAAAATATCCCGTTTTATATAGTTTTCACCTTTTTGGCTATTCGAAGTAGCATTATATGGAAAATACATGGGAAGAAGTCGGAAACGTAAAACCTTTTAGCTGCAACAAATATTGGTTTGATCATCGCTCGAATCATCCAAAGACATTTCACACTTATCTATGACAACAATGAATGAACTCGAGATTCTGATTACTGATAAGTAGCCTCGTGTGTGGAGTAAAATCACTACTGAGTCTGTAACTGGTCAGTAATCCGAGTTACAGACTGGTTTAGTTTCTTTCCAGTAGCTTCATGAGCAGAGGGCTTAACTAAAAAAAACCATTCAATTAAGATTCTTTCTTTTAAGAAAATTACAACTTTTCAATTAATTTTCCTAAAAGAGAAAACCAATAATTGTATTTTTGGTAAAGCTAATGGAAATGTACTTAGCACCACTTTGAAGTAAGCCATCGTTATTTGTGAAAGCTTTTGCTTTTGACAAAAAATGTTTTTTTTTTTAATTCAAGACAGCATAAATAGAATAAATTCAATGTAGAAATAAATACTATCTGAAACCAGAGTGCTTTCTAAAATCTGTTAATGAAATTACTTCACATTTCTAGGTCATGGAAGACATTTTTGGAAATAATTCTAGGTCACAGAAAAAATTATAATGAAGTATATGCTGTTTATTCATATACGTATATTAATACTTTTATATTTATTATTATTATTTAAATAAAGTTCTTATCTATTACAGTAAATTTGTGTAATCATTCAAATGAAAAATTCTTTAACTTGTAGTATTTTCTCATACATTTTCCTGTTTGACTCATCTTCTACCCCGGAAAGGTTCGATTTATACTATATAAATATTTAGTGATTCCCTTTTTTCAAATTTCCAAATATTTCTTTATTTAAAAAAATATTTATACTGCAGAACGTTTCGGAGTCCTTCTTCGTCTTCAGTGTATGTCCTATTGTGACAATAATAAATTCTGTCTCTTACTGAGTTGGTATATCTAAAATCTATAAATTTTATTTCGAAAATTAAAAAAAAAATATTTTAGAAAACCTCCAGCCTTTTTTTTTTTAATTTTTTTTTTTATTAATTGATAAAGTATAATTCATGGTTTTTAGACGTAGCGAGTCAGGAAGAGACAGAATATCATTGTTATATCAACAATAACCCTGAGGACGTAGAAGGACTCTGAGATGTCGGAGTTGTGTAAATATTTTAAAATAAAAAAATATTTGGCAAGGAGAAAAAATAAAATCACTAAATATTTATATGATGCAAATTCCTGATTTCGCCTTTATTATATCAGCAACGAAAAATTCGTAGATATGTTTTATAGACATTTCCTAGGCACGGTAGACATCCTGTAGATATAATTTCTATTCAACACAAATTTTTCTGATTTAATTAAATAGAAATATTCCGGAATTCACAAATCGTGTTTGTAATTCTTTGAAATCTAGAAAAAATTACTAAATAATTACTAAAACCTTTTAATTTAATTTTATACAAACATTAAAATTTACGAATATACGAAATTGCAGTTTATCATAGAAATATAAGTATTTACCACAAGAAATATACATAGACCATTGAATTATAGTTATAATAAATGAATGGAATATGGTTCGGGTGCGGTCAAAAAAACTCAAATTGTAGATAATTATACTATTTTATTGAGCCAATGTTTCGCCCCACGTTGCAGGGCTTCGTCAGGGCTAAAAAAGATACAAACACTTGACATAGTACAAAGAAGAAAAAAAAGAAAAACATAAGTGGAAAATAACAGGGGTATAAGTAAAAGTAAAATATAATAAGAAAAATTAAAGGTTGTAAATAGAAAATGAAAAGGGTAATAGTAACAGACAGATAAGACATAAAATAAGAGAAGAAATATTAAAGAAAGTAAAAATTAAGAAATGAAAAAAGAAAATAATAAAATTAATATTACAATACAATATACGACTTATACAAGTATGAATTCTGTCACACCATTTGATTTTATTCTTTTATTTTTTCATCTCTTAATTTTTACTTTCTTTAGTATTTCTTCTCTTATTTTATGTCTTATCTATCTGTTACTATTACCAGTTTCATTTTCTATTTACAACCTTTACTTTTTCTTATTATATTTTACTTTTCATTGTATACCCCTGTTATTTTCTTCTTTGTACTATGTCAAGTGTTTGTATCTTTTTTAGCCCTGACGAAGTCCTGAAACGTTGGCTCAATAATAATAGTATAATTATTTACTATTTGAGTTTTTTAACCGCACCCGGACCATATTCCATTCATCTATACACACGGTCAATCAATAATCTTCCAGTATAGTTATAATAAAAAACAAAACAACCAATGCCTCATTAAATCATACAATTTCCTCTATATTTATAAACTGAATGAAATTCTATGGCCACAGTTGGTCGATCAAATAATCAAGGAAGATGGATAAGTTTCAACATTCGATATCATAGCAACATCGCAATCAACCGATAGGCAGGTTCACACAGCCTCAACCTCATATCGACTCCCATCAACAAATACCATTAGCCCCAACAGCGAAGATCTACACAGGGTGCGGGGGTCAGAGGTTCGGCTTCGAAACAGTGCGAGGCACGCAACATATTTCACAAATAGTGAAGCAACCGAGCAATTATTGCTGATGCAGTCATGGTAAGCAAACATCCGACAATACCATCTTACATAACTTACTGAGGCTGAAAAATTTCATAACCAGAGGCATCTTACGCACAACGTTTACCATAATATCGGAAGATTGTAGGGGTGTGGTATAAAAAAAAAACAAAAAAAAAAACACATAATGTGAGTCAACGTTTTGCCCCACGTTTCAGAACTTCATCAGCGCTAAAAAAGACACTAACAACTGAAAAGATTAATTATATTATTTTAAAAATTTTTTTGAGACAAGGCAATTATTTATTAAATAAATCAAAAATTAGTATCCAATTCTGTCTCAACACATTATTTTTCACTAGTCAACGTTTCGGCCACTCTAGCCATCTTCAAGGACATCTTCAATACAAACTTCCTGACATTAATTTAAAATTTCTTTTGCGGGCTATTCTGCCCAGGTCATTTTCTTTATTATAAGGTCAAAACCTATTTATTTAAAATGGTAAAAATGGTTTTCCATCTTTATGGTGGTGTATTTAATCGTTCATAATCTTATAGAGGAAAATTAAATGTTAATGATATTAAATTTTAAATAAATAGGTTTTGAACTTATAATAAAGAAAATGACCTGGGCAGAATAGCCTGCAAAAGAAATTTTAAATTAATGTGAGGAAGAGTTTGTATTGAAGATGTCCTTGAAGATGGCTAGAGTGGCCGAAACGTTGGACTGGTGAAAAATAAAGTGTTGAGACAGAATTGGATACTAATTTTAGATTTATTTAATAAACTAAATAGATTTCAAAACGTTATGTTTCAGAAACCTGCTCGGTTATTTTGTTATTTATACTACTTTTCCCGGTATAATACTCGTGTTGTTGAAAACAATATGTTCTCTTTGATGGGCACATGAATATTCTGAAGTCAATCGCTCACACTATATACCTGTGCGTTTAATTCTCTACCAAAAAAAAAAATAAACCTTTGAAAACAAAAACAAGTGGTCAGAAAGCGTTTGGGGACAAGAGAAGAAAAAAATAATAAAAAATAGCATGCAGTAAAGGAAAGGCATTAATTGGCGGATTTGAAAGGGCACCGCGGCAATTACAGAGCCTTTGTCCTAAGCAAAGTCTACCCACCTTTAATTGAGCCAAAATGGCAGCTCACTCAGAACTAGGATTCAGCTAATGCTTCCTGCAGCTGGGGTACAGGGGTCAACTAATGACTGAACAACTGACAACTGTACTTAAACAGAATACTGTACTATAACAAAAAGATTATTGTTGTATCCTATGAATATATGTATTGTATATATGTCCGATCATGGATTGATTGGTATGCTGTGTTATTGTAGAACCCAATATATTTGGGTAGCATGTCTAAATAAAGCATTTCTCTCTACGTTATAAAATATTTTGTTAAAATTTGTTTTAATATTAATTAATTTATACGGCGTTTCTATTCCTGAATACATATATATAGCACTAAAACTTGCACGTTAATTTTTATTTAAACTTCTCAACCACCCAAATCCACTTGTTTCTAACCTGGCTTCTCCTTCATTACCTAATAATCCTCCTAGGCGTCTGAAAAGAAGATGGCCTCGAGATCTTCTCCTCTAGAAATGTTATTGGAGTTCTATCAGTGGGTAGATTCTCCACATGTTTGTATCATGTCACTATGTCACCTACAGCAAATTTACTTGTTGTATATATGTGTATACAGTTGTAAATGACAATAAATAAATTATTTAAAAAAAAAAATTTATTTAGTAGGTGTTAACTTTTTTTACAATTTGGCCTTTATCATATATGTGTGGTATGACGAAATATGTTAAGTTTGTTTGAAATTTACAAGCGTACATTTATACACAAACATAGTAAATTTGATTTTAGTTTACAATGGAGTGATACAAGCGTGTAGAAAAACTACCCATTGGTAGCACTCTAATATGTTGTTACATTAGTAAGCCATCTTCTTTTCAGGCGCCTTGGAGGATTGTCAGGAATGGAAGAGGAAGCAAAGTTAGAAACTAGTGGGTTTGGGTGGTTACGGAGTTTATAATGGAAGGAATAATATCTGGTTAGATCAGTTACATATAGAACATTTATGTATGATTTTATTTGTGGCAAAGTAAGAGATTTATATTAAAATCGATTATAGTATCAATTAATTAATATAGTGTATCATTTCATAATACATTTATATAGTGCATATTAATTTTTATTTTGTAGGTGTTAATTTTTTTAACTTTGCTTATTGCATAGGAGATGTTTTGAAAGACAAAACGAAAAGAGATTATTACAATTATAACTTTTTTTTTTTATAAACGTAAAATTACCAGAGTTTCACAAATTTATATATATATTTCGAAATTGACAGCGAATTCAGAAATAAACAAAAAAAAAATGAATTGTGACTATTCAATAACTGAGCTATGTTAAAAATATAGGTATAATGTGGGGTAGGAAAATGACAATAGTGTAAAAAAAAAATTATTTTGTCTCCTTGAAAGTGACCGAGGGGCCGAAACGTTAGAGTTTTTAAAATAAAAAGCTGAGAGTAAATTGGATCATTGAAATTGGTGTTATTATTAACAATAAATATCTTTATAAGATCGTTTATTGGTTGTATACAATTAATAAACAAATATGTTCTGAAAAAGGAACTGAAATAATACAAAACTATTTATTAACCGTTAATGTTTCGGCCCTTTGAATCTTTGGCTTGCTTCCTAAACGTAAGCCCCGATGAAGTACTGCTAAGAAAGGCGAAACGTCAGTGACTAAAATATAGCTTTTTACTTTGAGTTATTTTTTTTACCGTACTCGCACCATTTTCCTTCATTAATAAACATTTTTAAAATGTATAATTGTTATATCAATTATCTTTCAGAGACAAATTTAGTTATTGAGAGATAATTGGACTGTATACGTAAAAAGGTACGGTATTAATTGTCATAATTCATCTGTCCCTATTTTTAAAACAATTTTTTCTGTTGACTAATTCCTTTATTCATTTGACTACCAAATAAGATTTTTTTTTTAATAATTTATTTATTGATATTTACAACTGTATACACATATATACAACAAGTAAATTTGCTGTAGGTGTCATAGTGACATGATAAAAACATGTGGAGAATCTACCCACTGATAGAACTCCAATAACATTTCTAGAAGAGATCTCGAGGCCATCTTCTTTTCAGACGCCTAGGAGGATTATTAGGTAAAGAAGGAGAAGCCAGGATAGAAACAAGTGGATTTGGGTGGTTGAGAAGTTTATTATGGAAGGAACGGTATCTGGTTCTGACCAAATCAATAAGAATATTTAAACTGGAATTGTTGAAAATTAATACACTTATATTAAAAAACTAACAGTTTCTAAAAACAATATTTATTTTTCCATCTCTTTCCTTTATTATCTAAAAAAATCATGTGATGCGAATCAGAATTTATTAAAAACTATTTGTTAAATATATATGTTTTTTACTTTATATCGATTTCATAACTTTTTGGGAGAAATTAATATTTTGAAAGTTATAATGCTAGTATTTAATAATGGTAATTGACTCCTTGTTTAAGGTGAAATTTTGTAATTAACCAATATTTTATTTTATAGAATTTATTCAAATTCTTAAGACTGGTATTTATCTATTAAATAAATCAATCGGTATCCTTATTAAGTCTCAACATTCTTTATTGTATCAAAGGTCCAACGTTTTGGCCAATTCATTCCCAAGGATAATCTTAAATATAAATTCATACCTCACATAAAAGTTAAAAAAAAAAAGTTTTACAGGCTATTTGCCAAGACCTGAGTAAAATAGCCTGTAAAACATTATTTTTTTTTTAAATTTTGATATGAGCTGTAATTTTATATTTAAGATTGTCCTTGAGAATGGTCGAATCGGCCGAAATGTTGGACTATTGATATAATAAAGAATGTTGTTCCGGGTAACCTACGGCAACCGAAAGGTTGAATAGGAAAGGCTGCCATGTATAGGATTAGTAGCGCCCCAAGTGGCCAAAAGCCAAATCTCACCTCCTCCAGCACCCTCAGTAGTAAGAGAAGCAATCCATCTTTTTCTTTTGTTAACTCATCATTAATATCTACATGAGTGAGTAGATTTACTTGAGTGGATCTCAGCAGCAGAGGGAGGAGAGGCTTGGAGATGCGGGGGGAAGAAAGAAGTAAGTCCACATAGCAATAGTTAACATCCACATCATCAACCACCTCACTGTTAGATCTACAATTTCCATAGCCCAGTCATACAAAATTCTACTAACAATGTAATCATAATGTTTCCTAACCTCTTGTAAGATAAAACAATAGAATTTTATTACATTTAATCATGTTTCATTTTTCAATTATACAGTCCACTCAAACCCAACCAGCTAACCAAAAGTGAAGTGTGTCTTACAATGCGGTTGAAGGCATACTTCATACACATGTTGAGACTTGATAAGGATACAAATTTATTAATTTAAACAATATTTTACTTTTTGATTACCACGTTTTACGATCGAGTGCATCAATTTTCAAATGGTATAATTAAATTGTGTATAGAAGTCAAAAGAACGTAGCCTTACGGTAAAATTATATTTTGTTACATTTTTCTTTTTTAATGAGTAATTAATAAATAAATGACCTCTCGATTCGAAGGAAAACATTACAACAATTAACTGACTGTTGTAGCAATTAAGAGTCGAGTTCAGTGTGAACTTTACTGTGTCAAACCCCACATAAAAAGCACCCCAGACCAGGTGCTTCACTTTCTCATTACCACCCTGTTAAGTGTAGGCACTAAAGTACACACCCTGTGAACACTTAGGCTATGTGTTAAGTCTTTTTTCTCTGAAGCTCTCAAGAAAGTTACGAAAAGGTTGCACTCTTAACCATTATTCAACAGGTAAGTGTAATTACTGTGAATAAACAGTTTGACTTTACAATTAAATAACTTAAATTATAAACAAAAAGAAATCTAAAGTTTTTAAAATAATTAATATTTAAATTATAAAACATAAACATATAATACATCACTTATTACAAGAATAAATGTTGGTCATGTCTAACACATATGATGTTGGTAAATTTTCACCAATATTGGTCTGATTAACTTTTTTTTTTTTAACAATATTAAAATCATAATTCAAACAAGAATCAAGAATATCCCAATAGATGAATAGCTTACAAAATACGAAAAAAAAAAAAAAAATAGAAAAGCTTGAAAGTGTTTCTATAGAAACCTGAGAAAAACATGAGTACAAAGTCCAATTAGATCTATCTTCAATAGTATGGCCCTGATGATTTTTCTTTTAGTTTAAGAAGATTAAAATTATTTAAATAAAAAAAAAACAATGATCAGGAATGTCTTAACAGAGTTACTAAAATTGTACAAAGCTCAACGTTTTTCCATGGAAACCTGTACAAAATACATGGGTACAAAGTACAATTCGATGTATCTTCACTGATATCGGTCCAAATGACCATTTTTAAATACAATTTAAATTATAAAAAAAAAAAGATCAATTATGTTCTGTGCATTTTCATCAATGCACATAAGTCTGATGGACTATTTTTATTTTATTTTTTTTCATCAAGCATCAGAAATGTCCCAATAGACATATAGTTTTAAAATTACTTTAAAACCTTGCACGGCTTAAAAGTGTTTCCAAGGAAACCTGAGAAAAACATAAGTACAAAGTCCAATTCGATGCATGTTCACTGGAATCTGGGTCCAAATCTTTTACTTTCTGTTTAATAATATTAAAATTATTTATAATCTTATCACTTTCATGAGTCTGGTTAATATTGTTTAAATAAATAAAATTTTATCCAGTTTAGTCTCAAAATATTCTATTTTTTTATAAGTCCGACGTTTCGGCCATTCTCGAGGACAATCTTAATATAATTTTAGAATCAATCATTTAAAAAAACAACTTCATGCAGGCTAATCTGACTAGGTCATTTATAACAGTCCATGAATTACTCTAATTAGTCAATTTTTCACATTAACATTAAAAATTAAAATTATTTATCAGTCAACAGTAAAATTTATCACAATAATATTTGTAACCTTCCCTACACATTATATCTGGACAGAATAGCCATGAAGTAGTTTTTTTAGTGATTGGTTCTAAAATTGTATTAAGATTGTCCTTGAGAATGGTCGAATCGGCCGAAATGTTGGACTATTGATATAATAAAGAATGGAACAACATTCTAACCTACGGCAACCGAAAGGTTGAATTGGAGGGGGCACCATCAAATATCATGGCCTACAGGATTAGTAGCGCCCCAAGTGGCCAAAAGCCAAATCTCACCTCCTCCAGCACCCTCAGTAGTAAGAGAAGCAATCCATCTTTTTCTTTTGTTAACTCATCATTAATATCTACATGAGTGAGTAGATTTACTTGAGTGGTTCCCAGCAGCAGATGGAGGAGAGGCTTGGAGATGCGGGGGGAAGAAAGAAGTAAGTCCACATAGCAATAGTTAACATCCACATCATCATCAACCACCTCACTGTTAGATCTACAATTTAAAAGGGACAATCCTGAGGATGGTCGAATTGGCCGAAACGTCGTAATTATAAAGTAATAAAATGTTTTAAGACTAAAATGGAAAAAAAAATTATTTATTTAAACAATATTAAAACTACTTTAAAAACAGAAAAAAAGTGTTGAAATGTGAGGGAATGTTTCAATTGATATATAGTTTTAGAATTACTAAATTAACTTATAACGAATGAACGTGTTTCCATGGAGAACTGCATAATAGCTCAAAATATGGGTATAAAGTCCGATAAGATGAATCTTTGATAATATTGGCAATATTTATATAAATATGTTTTTGTTTTTTTTTAGATAATTTTTAAACGATTCCCAAGAATTTTGCATAAAATGACATTATTTTTTGTATTATGAAATTTTATGTTTAAGTATATTATTAACCCTAGTTACAGTAAATAAGTAGATCTACAAATTACATCATAGTATTTCGAATTAGAGATCCTAAATCAAAAAAGAAATTATAATTATTATTATTAGATTCCCTTTTCTCTATGATATACTTTGTATTATATTCCTTCGAATACTTGGTTATAGGATGAAGTGCGTGAAGTTTTATGAAGTGCTATTTTATAGAGCCCTTCTCAAATAGTTTTTAACCCTTCAAAGTAGTCTTCTAAAAGGGTCTTTAGGTGGGTCCTCTACTTCATTTTATAAAAAGAGCAATACCTTTGGCCTTTACAACCCCTTCAAGGGCTAAGGGTTTTGTAAGAGTTTTTCGGCGTATATAATTAATTTCCACTTTATTGCTCATGTGCTTACACTTTATTCTTTTGAGTAAAATTAAATCGTCAATTAGAAACTCTTTCTTTTTTATAAAATTATTTTTAATTTATTAATTTAATGAAAAAAAAATTATTATGAAAAATTAAGAAAGCTTCATATAATTGAAGGACTCTTATTTTCATTTTTATTTTAGAGAATTCTATTTTTTCTGATAAATAATTTTGAAAAACAATAAAGAACGTTTTTAATTACAGGGCTGCCGTTTTTATATTATTTACTTTTATTATTAACGAGTAGTGGTTGCTCAATTATATAATTTATATAATCGTGTATCAATTCTGGAGTACTTGTACTTTTGTGACGTAATAAGGAGCATCAAGGATTTTACGTAGGATTTTGGATTGTAAGGATTGGATGCGGGAAGAATTTGATGGTTTGGTGGAGCCCCAGAGCTCAATTCCATATGTCCAAATTGGTCTGATTATCGTGTATACTAATTTTTTCTAGTGAATTTTTTTTAGTTTAGAGCTTTTGTCAAGTAAGTGTTGTAGCAATCGGAATCTACGAGCAGTTTCTTGTCGTTTCAGTCTTGTGTGTGGATTCCAAGTTAGTCTCTTGTAAAGATAGAGTTTTAAGTATCGAATCTGTTCAACAGGCGTTAGTGGAGTATTTAGATAGGATACTGTTGGACAGGAGGGGAGAGGTTTACGACAGAGAGTAAAGGTGGTATGGTGGGATTTGTCAGGATTTATTTTTAAACTTTAACCGATAACCTTTTAAGGGCAACAAAATTCACATCAATTCACAAGAAGTATAACATGAAGGTTAAACACATCACAATCACCTGTTAACCTCTATTTAGAGAAATTAGGGAAAGTCAGCAATTTATGATTATGGCTACCTCACAATCTCAGTGAACGGAGTGAAGAAGATCGCATGTCAATCGCCTATGCTCTCAAAGGAACCTTAGTTAGCAGCTTTCATATTTTAAAACTTTTATATATTTTTTATCAATTTTACATTAATAATATTTTCTTCATCCCGACGTTTCGCACCACCCGTCTTCAGGCATTTCTTGTTTTATCTTTATAATTATATCTTGTGTTTATCCAAAGAAATTTATCCATTTACTATAGTTTGGACTAATCATAAACTTCACTAATAAAATACCTATAATCTTGACTTTAGGCTTGTTATACGGTAATACCAGTGACGCGAAAGAGCAATACAGGATTCTTCAGGAGTCCTGATTTTTCCTTCACATCTGGAAGGACCAGCTCGATTCGGAGTTCTCCAGGCTGAATGTAATTTTGTAAATTTTTTTTTTTTTTTTGATCTGGCACAAATGACTATTTCTTGTATACCATGAGGTATATAATGCAAATCATAGGGCCTTGTTTTGGAATGATTTTAATGTTTAAATTATTTATATAAGGAAGAGATTTATTAACTCTCATATATTCTTTTAGTTTGAGAGAATATTCCACTATATTTACAGTTTACTCGAGAGCAAGGGGCACTATATTGCATAGAGCACAGCCAAAGAAGAAGGAAAGAATGAGGGGGCTAATATCGACAGAAACTTTTTAATGAGACGTTTGCCCCCTAAGCAGTATTTATGGGCCCCTACTTCCTCAGCTCCGGGACAAATAAATTCTTCAACTATAGATCAAGCTCATTGCCGTTATTTATAGCATGATCAATTTATGAGATCCTCCCGTTTATCAACAGGCCACTCCCTAACGAAATAAAAAATAATGAAAGATCCTTCTGAGATTTTTCGTTCATAATTCACTTCAAACAAACTTTTTTTTTTTTAATTTAATCATAACAGAGAATTACGCCGAAATTGAAAAATAATCTTTCAGATATCTAAAGATGATTAATCTAGATTGATTAGTGATATTTTTTATTGAATGTAATTCAATCATGATTAATGTTAGTTAGTGTCAATGAAATCATTCTTCACATCAAGGAATTGAGAATTTCCTAACAGCTCTATGCAATGAAAACTTCAACCCCCACAATGGTTAGAATATGTTTGTAATCTAAACAATAATATTTTGATTAATAGGGTGCTAATAATACTGAGTTTTATTATTAATTAATAATGTAAATATTGTCTAAAGATATGATTGTGTACAAGATTTTATTTAATTTATATTAATTATTAACCTCAATTGTTTACTTATTTCTATTATTTAACTCAGCCATCCGCCCATGTTTATATACAATTTTTATCCATTTTAGTTAGTACTTGATTGTTTTATTGTATTTTTTTTTAATTACTATTGTTTATTTATTTTTAAGTAAATGTATACATTGTATGATTGTGTACTTACATCCCTAATATCTATTACCCTTGAGTGTCGCAGAATGAATTATTCCAATAAAAAATTTTTAAAGTAAAAAAATAATATTTTTTTATAATTTCATATTATAACTGTAGTTCCAATATTGTTCTTGCCGATTTTTTTTTTTATTATTATTATTAGTCGATTATTTTGATTTCACTAAAAAATATAATGGTTTTAATAATAAAAAAAGAATACGTTTTTTTTATGTAATTAGATAGATATAGACTCTTACTTTTTTCATGAAAAGGCCTCGAAGACCACGCGCATATTATAACTCTAATGCTTCTTCTTCATCTGCTTCCTCTTCTTCCATATGTCCTCAAGAGCTTTGTGTGAATACGTTTTCCTCAGACCACGCAAGATCCTTTCTGGAGCGTTTCTTTCCCATAAAACCCTTCACTCCCTTGAGCGTCCTTCTGTACTAATCTCTGTCAACAAACAATCCTTGCTTGAAATATCCTGTTGAATTTTTGTGGATCCGTTAAATCATTCTACGGTTTAATCTTTCAGGTTTCTTGCTCATTATATGTCCATAGAACCCCAGCCTTCCCACCCTAACGTCAGTCTCTAGGTTTGTTGTTTCCTTACAGATTTCTTGATTCGACCTCGATCTGTATCCTTCAGGTGTTCTCTTAGGTCCGTAGATCCTTCTGAGAATTCTTCTTTTTATTTTCAGATGCCCCCTGTAGGCAGGGAAGACAGGAGGTTTATGTTCCATACAGTATCTAGAGTATCACTGGCTTGAAAGCCGTGTTATAATGTCGCATATTAGCTTTAATAGATAAGTTCTTGTTATAAAAATTACTGGTGGCAAAGTTTAATTTATCTTTTTTTGGCGACCCTTTCTCCTAGGTTCTGTTTGTATAGGATTATTCCTTTTTTATCAATACTTAATAATAATATAAGCAGTAGCATAAACTACATCGGGGTCATAATTTTCTTAATTTCCAAAATTTTTATAAAATTATTATTTCCTTATTATCCGAAATTTTTATTAGTCCTTATTGACTAATTTCCGAATTGAAATGTATAACTATTGAAAAATGGGAACTTGCGGTAAAATTTTATGATCAAGTTTTGAGTGAATCATAAATTCTTTTTTTTTTTTTTTATTTATTTGTTGATATTTACAACTGTATAAAAAAAATACAACCAGTAAATTTGATCATAATGACATATGATATGATACAGGATGTAGAGAAACTACCCAGTAGTAGAACTCTAAAACAGTTTACAATATAAGGTCACGAGGCCATCTTATTTTCAGGCGCCTTGGAGGATTGCCTGGAATGGAAGAGGAAGCAAGGTTAGAAACGAGTGGGTTTGGGTGGTTAGGGAGTTTATTATGGAAGGAATAATATCGAGTTCGGGCTAGATCGGTTACATAAGGAACATTTAGGTCTTTATGGATGGTTTTATTAGTAACAAAATAAGGAGCATTGAGGATTTTACGAAGGATTTTGGATTGTAAAGATTGGATACGAGAGGAATTCGAAGGTTTAGTGGAGCCCCAAAGCTCAACTCCGTAGATCCAGATGGGCCTTATTATTGTCATGTAGATCAGGAATCATAAATTAAAAAAAAACTAACTAAAAAAATTAACTTTTTGAATCATAAATTCAAAAAGTTAATTTACAGTCTGTTTGTTATCCTACAAATGTTGGTAATTCATACAAAGATTTGAGGGAGTACGTATGCTTGGTATTCAGTTAAGATGTGTTTTACAGTAAGTCCTAAGGATTATTCCTTAAAATCAAACATTGCATACATAAGTGAATAAAATAAATTTTAATAAGATATTTATTTTCCTTCTCTACCAACACGAGTATAAGACTGTGGGAATACTGGAGGCAACTCAGCACACAGGTCTGACGATATTACACCGGTATATAACAGCTAGGAGATTTGTTTTTATATATAACAATAATAATTCTTAAATAGTAGAATATACTATTTTATTGAGCCAACGTTTCGCCCCACGTTGCAGGGCTTCCTCAGGGCTATTTTGACGGCAGTCAAAACAAAAATCCACAGCAGTCAAAACAAAATTGATTTTTGTTTTGACTTCCGTCAAAATAGCCCTGACGAAGCCCTGCACCGTGGGGCGAAACGTTGGCTCAATAAAATAGTATATTCTACTATTTGAGTTTTTTTGACCGCACCCGGACCATATTCCTTTCAATAATAATTCTTGTATATTTTTTTTTCAATTAGTAAATATTACCTATAATTGAAGAATCCTGCCATGTTTAATATAATAAATATGATTGATAAGAGAAATTTAGCATTTTATACTAACAAAGGACAGAGGCCTTGATAACACACACTCTAATTAATTAGGCGGTAACTCGACTGTGGTTCTCGCCATTAATGAACTATGTCTAATTCACATCTTTGTTCTCGCTTCTATTAAGTTAGCCTCCTGTGACCGGCATTATATTACATAACCTTTCATAATATGATTTTTAGTTTATCATCAGCGAGTGCAAGTAAGGAGAAAAGAGAAAATTTGATGTTACCAAATATATTCAATATGATTAATATTTGTAATGTCAGAGCTTTGCGAAGGCGCTGAAAAACTATCTCAAAAAATAGATTAAAAATCTACTCCTCAAAATTAAACAGAAACCCCAAAAAATCCTGCACATTAAGAAAATAAAAATAAATTGTTGATTTATGTTACCAAAAAGTAAAAGAGGAAAGCTAAGGCGGAAAAAGGACGACTTTAAATTTCTGAAAAGTCTTATGTTCTCTATTACAGCACTTACAAGACAAAATGTTTAAACTTCCAATTTATTACAAATGATTGATCTACATATCTATAATAAGGCCTATCTGGATATACGAAGTTGTCCACCTTCGAATTCCTCTCGCATCCAATCCTTACAATCATAAATCCTTTATAAAATCCTCAATGCTCCTTACATTGTCACAAATAAAATCATCCATAAAGACCACAATGTTCCATAAGTAACCTATCTAGCCCGAACCAGATATCAATCCTTCCATTATAAACTCCTTAACCACTCAAACCCACTAGAAAAGAAAAGAATATGGCCTCGAAATCTTCTAATGAAACTATGTTAATAGAGTACTACCAATGGGTAGTTTCTCTACATATCTGTATCACGTCATTATGATCTTACATCAAATTTACTGGATGTATTATCATGTACAGTTGTAAATGTCAATAAATAATATTTAAAAAAAAAAATTTCTTTGAACATGAAAGTTTAATTCACTAAAGAATGTTCGCCCGTCTAAGGACCAATTGTACCAACCTCCGACAAAACTAAGAATTAAATCACTTCCAAGAGTTTAGTAAAACTCCGGTAACTTAGCGAACTGTCTCTTATCTACAGTTACCTAAAACTTAGATAACTGCCAAACTCATCAATTCCTATCTATGTTAGAAATTGTGTGTCCACTTAAATTTAAAATTGATTCAACAGCCACTTTTGAAAATAGGAATAGTTGAAAAAATCTTTATCAGACCAATGTAAAAATGAGTAACTACTTCTTTGAAGCCTTCGTAATCTATTAAATCGCCTATCCGGATAAAATCTCTTATATTAAATTTGAAAAGAAACGGAATAATACAATATATCATAGCTAGATCTAACTGAAACTATGGAATGTTTCTTATATGACCTACTTAACCGTAGATTTGCTCTAAACCTCAGTCTAACCGGCTATCATTGGTAGGTTAAAGTTAACAGCCAGACATGTTTAATGGGATTGCATAAGTGCATCAAATATTAAAAAAAAAATTATATTCGTCATTATTAAATATCATAGTATTAAAGTATAATTTCTTGAAAAAATCTATAAGATCGTGTTTTTAAATATTGGCTTTTGGAAAAAATTACTAGACAAACGGTCTAAACTTCCAATTCATTACAAAAGACCAATTTACATGACAATTATAAGGCCTGTCTGGACATAGACGCTGAGCTTCACTAAACCTTCGAATTCCTCTCGTATCCAATCCTTACAATCCAAAATCCTTCGTAAAATCCTAAATTCTCCCTACTTTGTCACATATAAAATCATACATAAAGACCTGAATGTTCCATTTGTAACCGATCTAGCCCGAACACGATATCAATCCTTCCATTACAAACTTCCTAACTACTCAAACCCATTAGTTTCTAATCTTGCTTCCTCTTTTATTCCGGACAATCCTCCGAGGCGTCTGAAAAGAAGATGGTCTCCAGATCTTATATTGTAAAAATGTTTTTAGAGTGCTATCAATGGATAGTTTCTCTACATGCTTGTACCATACCATTATGATTTCCTCATATTCACTTGATGTATTTATGTACAGTTGTAAATAAATTTTTAAAAAATTAATAAATACTATGGGCATTACTAACCAAGGTATAATGAATGCTATCAAAGCAATGAACGAAAATATTGAATAGAATAATAAAATAAATGCTGAGCTCATTCAGGAACTAAATTCCATTAACAACACTTGTACTGCCCTAGAAGAAAAAACCGATAAGCTTCAAGAAGAAGTAAACTTCTTAAAATGGCAATTCAGGAAAAATAATTTTGTGCATAATGTCACCCACACGGGGTATTATACCTGAGTAGGTTGACTCATATTTCGTGGCGACCCCACCAGAAACTCGTCCTCTAGTAGGTGAAAACTAATGCGACTTAGAGGTTGTAAAAAGCAATATTTAATATTTTATATGGTATATGTTCTTCAAATAATAATTAGAGCATAAATTATTGTTCTTAATTTTTCAAAAGTGCGTAATTTATAAATAAATTACAAAAAAAAATGTATTGGCTTTATGGTTTACTTAGTTTGTTTCTGGTAAATAGTACAAATCTTATTTATTCAGATGCTTTATCTTCACGAAATCGAAACCGTGGAACAGAAAGTATGTCGCTTTCACAGAAATAACGAATCATAGAAATTGTGGCAGGAAAGAAGCCGACAATCGTGATAGGGTTGTTACGAAGAAGGTAAGAGCGTGGAAAACTCAGTTTTGGTCCTGTACTACGTTCAGCAACGACGAAACAGGTATCCGAGACAATACTTCGAAAATACATTGTATATTGAGCCTATCCTTAACAATACAGGTCCGGTTTCAAATATTTTTTTTTTTTATTTATTTATTTTTTTTTTATTTTTTTTATTTATTTTTTTTTTTGGACCAGTCGATTTGTGTTTTAACTAATTTATTCTCTTAACTTATTTATTCATTAAATTATTTCTTTTAACATATTTACTAATTGAAGTATTTCTTCCAACTAACTTTTTGTTTTTTTAAATCTATACATTAATTTTTAATTATGAGAGATAGTTGACCGTGGATGGCGAACGAGGAGAAGATGGTTAGGGGTGCGGTCAAAGATAAACATAAATAAGTTGGATTAACCTATTTTATTGTGCCAACGTTTCGGCTAGAGTTTTTAGCCTTCTTCAGGGCTAAAAACAGAACAAGATAACAACCACAGTAAGTATAGAAAATAAAAAAGAAAGTATAATCAGAATAACATAAAATGAAAATTTTACAAAATAGAATTAATAAAATGAAGTGATGAAAGAAGCGGGAAATAAAATGTATACATAGTTAATTGAAAAAGTGGGTAAAATAACATAATTAAGGAAATGAAATAAAAATGAAGTTATATAATGCAAAGAAGTATGAACATATTAGTTATTAATAATTTAAAAATAATTTGTGTGTATATATCAATTTGTTTTTTTTTTAATTTATTTATTTTTTGTTTTACTGTAAACTAATCTACTGCTTTGACTATTATGTCTTTGGATTGATTTTACATTGCTATCTAATAATAAATTTGTTTCACGGATCTAACGTGGGTAGTGGATCATTGGAGATGGTCTGAGAGAGTGAATTAGGGAGAATAAAATTGCCAAATAAATGAAATAAAATTATCAAATGGAATGAAAAAGTTGTTATATTACGTAAATATATGTATTGTATATTTGTCCGATCATGGATTGATTGGTATGCTCTGTATTGTAGCATCCCAATGTAATCCTGAATAAAACAAAATTTTTGTTTATACACCAATCTATTCAGGAAAAGTTAAATTTATATCATATAAATATTTAGTGATTTTCTTTCTTTCTCCAAATTATTTAAACTACAACGAGATTTACAGGATACTTCCTATAACAACAATAGTATTATTTCTCTTCCATGCTTCCTATGTTTAAAATCCAAAAATTTTACTTGGTAAAATGAGTATGATAAAAATACCGAAGAGCTACCTTTTTCGGTTTCCCAAAATTTTTTTTTTTTTAAATTGAAAAAGCACAAGTTATAGATTTTATAT
>NW_027106340.1:229035-229597 GCF_000696795.3 Halyomorpha halys | reverse complement strand
GAAGCAAGGAAGATTAGGAATATTATTGTGGTAATAGGAAGTTTCCTAAGATGGAGGGGGACTCCAGAACGTCGGTATAGCGTTAGTATTTTTTTAAATAAAGAAAAATTTTTGAAAAGGATAAAATAAGAAAATAACTAAATATTTATATATCAATTTATAGTGAGTTCCATGATAATTTAAAAAAAAAATCAAATCACACGAAATAAACACTTTCAAACCCCTCCCTTTAGCCCCCCAATCCCGAAACTACTTTAGACTTCCAACCTTAATATCTTTTTTAAATTGATGTAGCTTCACATGTTTGGATAAAGTTACCGTTGTAAAGAAGGACTGAAGCAACTTTTTTGAAATCCTTAAGGATGCTGCGACTTAAAAACTCATTGTGTAAACATGTGTTCCATACCTGTAATATATATAAAAAATTCACAGAATTTTATATATTTGTTTTTTATTTATATATTTTGTTTTTTGACGTGACAACGTCTTATAAATCATTTTGCGGGATGCCATGTTAGAAAAAGTGTCCCGTAACGGAAATTGACTTCGTTTAACATATGGA
>NW_027106340.1:226504-227995 GCF_000696795.3 Halyomorpha halys | reverse complement strand
TTCCTTCCCAAGATTTTCAAGTGTATATGAAACATACAACATATTTACTTATTGTATTATTTTGTACAGTTGTAAATTACAATAAATAAATAATCAAAAAAAAAAAAGGAAGAAGAAACTCCCATTAAACATTAAAATAATCTACTTGGGTGTTGAAAGAACATTAAAAGTTGTAAGTTTTATTTATTATTTATAAATTTCTGTAATGTTAAAAAATTCTTGTACTGTTAATAATCATAGTACTACATTATTGTTACGATAGTTTTACTGTTATCCTGACTATAACTATCAAATAGTTTTACCATGGTAGTGACTAACACGTTTGCCGCAATAACGTAAACTGTATGATAGTTTATCAGAACAATCATGGCTTTAACGATCATAATATTTCAGTTATAATGATCCTCCAAGAGTGGGTAAAGTGGTGGGTATTTTTCGGTCGGCAGAATCGGCAGGACTGGATTATTATCTAAGTATCAGTAGCAAAGCAATTAAAATATTCTATAAATAATTATTTGAATCTCATATATATCTAAATTAAATATAAATAAATAATAACTAACCAAAATGTTATTCTTACTATATTGAAATGTATTTGCATGTTTGCCGGAACCAGCTACAACGTAGTGAGGATCACAAATAAAAATGCTAGCGACTAATAAGGATCAAGTTATAATTAATTTTTAGTTTTAGGTAAAGTGTCAGCTCAATACAGAAATAAGAAGAACCATATCACCTAATTGTTTATTAGAAAATATGCAGAAATCATGAAACGATGTTATTCCGGCCTCCTTAAAATGCAAATATGCAATGGAAGGAATTTTTTCAGAAATATTGTCAGAAAATTTGATTTAAAATAAAAATAAAAAAAGATACGATTCTATGAACATGTATATACATACCTCTTGCAGTATTTATATACATATTTAATTAGAAATGCTATCTTAATTTTATAAAAATTAAAAAGTACATATTTTTAAGCATCGTAAACATAGAATGTGACTCGGTAGAAGGTTAGTTCATTAATAGCCTTTTTCTGCTATTGTGTACCTTTATTGACGACTATCCTCAACATCTTATAATTTCTTTCTTTCATGTTAAACATGTTATAGCCATGATAATACACAACAAGGTTTAAAGATTAACTGTTTGAACATAATTGAGAGCACTGACTTGTAATATCAGTAAACATTATCAGATGACAGACATGATTCCAAGAAGGAAAACATAATATGGCACCCTTATATAGTTATCTTGATACAATTAACGCTAATGATAATTATAGAGTTAAATTACCTTATAGATGCCATCCACAAGCTTTGTAATCTCCTCTGTTTCCATCTTGTTCTCTTATTGCATCACACACAATAAACACCTTAAAAAAAAAATAGAATTAATTAACATTTACAACTGTACAAAATAATACAATAAGTAAATATGTAGTATGTTTCATATACACTTGAAAATCTTGGGAAGGAACCACCCATTGGT
>NW_027106340.1:217101-225499 GCF_000696795.3 Halyomorpha halys | reverse complement strand
CTAAATTGCCAATCCATTACAAAAGACTGATCTACATGACTATTATATGGCCTATCTGGACATACGGAGTTGAGCTTTGGGGCTCCACTAAACCATCAAATTCCTCCCGAATCCAATCCTTACAATCAAGTCATCCATCATGACCTCAATGTCCCCTTTGTTGCCGCTTTGGCCAGAACCAGATACCAATTCTTCCATGGAAATCTTCCCAACCACCCAAATCCCCTTGTTTCTAACCTGGCTTCATTACCTAATAATCCTTCTAGGCGTATAAAAAGAAGATGGCCTCGAGATCTTCTTCTCTAGAAATGTTATTGGAGTTCTATCAATGGGTAGATTCTCCACATGTTTGTATCATGTCACTATGTCACCTACAGCAAATTTACTTGTTGTATATATGCTATACTGTTGTAAATAGCAATAAATAAATGATTAAAAGAAAAAAAGATTTTACACAGCTTAATCGAAAATATTTATGTGTTTAGATACATACTAAAATAAAATGCGTAATATATACTTTTAATTTTATATAAATAATTTTCATTAATGATTTAATATTTTAAGAAAGAAGAGTATTTTACTCATAACTTTTTCCAAAAATAAATGACCCACAGATTTATTTCTGGAACTGGGAGTTAGAATAAATTTTTTTTTTTACTTCTGTCAGTCACAGAGAACAAGAGATGATATAGAGTGGGGGTTTCGTAATAGAGAGTTTTTTTTATTAGATCTTAATAAGTGTCCGTTAATGGAGGTTTGGTTATAGATAGATGTTCATTGAGTTATGATTCATTCTACTTCGTTTTCTAATGGTCCTCCATTCACTGCGGTTCATTCAAAGTGTAAAATAATTCAATGGATTTTTTTTTTTTTGTATTAAATTTTCAATCAATAAATCCAATAACCGAATCTTTTAAATATCCCTCTCTCCTAAAATCGAATATGCTGAAAATATAATATTCTTTTAGTAGTAAGCTTCTTGGGGGACTCCAGGACAATAGGAACTACCCCTTCCACTCCGACTGCTCAGTGAATGGCTGGCTGATTAGTAAATCAACTTACACTCACGAGCTGGTAACGAAAAAGTCCCGGTCTGTTCCTCCTATGAAAACATATCGATTTATCAAAATGCTCCGATGTAGCAACGTAGCAGCAAAAATACGTAGAATCAACGAGTAAGTACAAGTAAAGGAACCACAGAGTGTATACCAAAATTCCAAGTCATCTAAAAAAATAATAATAATAAAGACCTAACGAACCCGGAGGTTTGATGAATGCGGAACCATACGCTCTACGCATACATCCTTCCAGTTATGCCCCTCCAAACCCAATTCCACTAAATCTGTTTTAACGCAATCCTCCCTTTTACGTTTCGGTCTACTCCTCGGACGTTTAACTGGTTGGTTCAGAATTATTAACATTTTATGGGATCCGCTCGTTACTAAGCCCTACAACCTTATACGCTGCAATGCAATACATTTTTTTATTTTTTATTTATTTAATGTCTTTAGCGCACTTGCTCAGCCTCCACTGGCTCATTACCAGTGATGCGGCGAGAGGGATGCGCTGGGATCTCTTGAGCTCTGCTCTACCCCTCACACGTGGGGATAGAGTGGGCTCAGGGTTCCTCAGGTCGATTGTGTAAATATTGTATATATTATTTTATCATTATGTTATTTTATTTTTCATACAGATAGTTTGATTATGTTCATTTTGTCTATTCTTTTGTTTGTATATATTTTAAGAGAGTTTTTTTATTTTTTTTTTTTTTATTTTTTTTATTTTAGTATGTATGAGATCATTCATCACTATTACCTATTGCCCACAACTGTGTGGCAGATAGTAATATCTATCAATAAATAAATCTATCAATTTATTTAATAAGTAGATATGTTGTATGTTTCATATACACTTGAAAATCTTGGGAAAGAACCAGCTATTGGTGGTACTTCAAACATTAATCTAAATTAAAAGTTCCCGTCGCCATCTTCTTTGACAGACGCCTCGGAGGATTATCAGAGATTGTTAAGGATGAAAGATTAAGAATTAATGGGTTAGGATGGGTGAGGAGTTTGGAATGAAAAGACGCATATCTGTTTTGGGTCAAATCTGCAACGAATGGGAGGTTAATGTCTTTGTGAATGAGTTCATTTGTAACATAATAAGGAGCATAAAGGATTTTGGATTGTAAGGATTGGATGATGCTATAACTTGAATTATATTTACCGGGTGTAGGTCCCTTAATTCAGCGTTGTGTAATCCTCTAAATTCTCCCGTTAATTCATCCCTTTTCGGTTCGAATATTTTTCGCAATACTTTATTTTCGAAAACTTTAAGACGCTGTTCATCCCTTAGTGTAAGAGCCCGTGGGAGGATAATAGTTTTGTAAATTTTTAAGTTTTTCGATAGAAGGCGCGAGCTAAGCAGTTTCGAAATTGAAAAATACCAACATTTCCTGCCTTCAACCTAGCTTTTATTTCCTCATCAATTTCGTTTTTTCTAGTTAACCCAGAACCTAAATACTTAAACCTATCTACCAGTTCAAACGTATTTCCTCCTATATCTATATCACTGAAATTGCTTGCGTTTTTACTGCTAACCATGTATTTTATTTTACCCGTATTTATTTCAAGACCTAGTTCCTTGTTGGAGTTTATTAGCGTGGTTGTATTTAGTTCTATAGTTTCTTTGTCATCGCTCAATAATACCAAATCATCTGCATACCGGTATTTTACCACCCAAAAGGATAGATTTTTTTTTCAGATTTTCTAGATCGTATAGATAACTTGTATCCAACCAAACCATAAACATTAAACTGCCTCTAAGTTAATTATCTCTAATTAGAAGATATTTTTTCAGCATGTTGGTATGAGACATGTGGTCGGTATTTTTT
This sequence comes from Halyomorpha halys, assembly GCF_000696795.3. Classification (NCBI taxonomy): domain Eukaryota; kingdom Metazoa; phylum Arthropoda; class Insecta; order Hemiptera; family Pentatomidae; genus Halyomorpha; species Halyomorpha halys. The sequence continues at coordinate 222,606 of NW_027106340.1, read as the reverse complement.
TTTTGCACAAATAATGCCCGATGAATAACTTAAAAGCCATTAATATATAATCAACATAGCTGCAGATGAACTGAGGAAGCTTTCTACGCGAAAGTAAGCGCGTAGCCGAGATTGAAGACGCTGCGGCACGGAGATCGCTTGATTGAGCAGATTGACATCCGACAGATCGCGAAGAAAGCTAACATAATCAGTAATTAGATTGTCTGTCTGGAGAAAGGATTCCAGTTTTCTCTTCCAGCAGCCTCATTGCCCGTATCTTATGTCACCGAGGGTACGCAGAGTCGAGTCAACAACAATAACAATAACTCACTTCAGGCCCCATAAATAAAGAAGTGTTGTGGATAATTGTTGCAAATAAAAACATCTCAAAAACCATTTGACGTACAGATGTCTATTAGCACTCTAATTAAAGCTTGTTTAATGAGCTATAAAGTAGTTTATGATGTTTATCTTCGTAGGAATAATAGTTTTCATGAAATTTGCTAATATAAATTGATTTATAGTTGTTCGAACAAAAACTACTACCCCTACGAAGATATGGATTATGAACTACTTTATAGTAAGTAAAATTTCCTTTATTCTTAGTGTTGGCAGACATATGTGCGCCTTATAGATCTAGAGATACATTTTTTCAAAAATCAAGCATTTTATACGAACAACTAAAAATTTTGTGAGTTTATTTTGTCAAATATCATAAAAACTACTACTCCTACAAAGATAAACATGACTAACTATTTTATAGTAAATTTAACTGACATTATTTTTAGCGCTGGCAGACATCTATACGTCAAATCATTTCTGAAATGAAGTTTTTCATAAATCAAACTTATTGTCGGAACAACTATAAATCAATTTATTTTAGCAAATATCATTAAAACTACTATTTCTACGAAGGTAAAGGTCATAAACCAATTTATAGTCCATTAAACTAGCTTTAATTTGAGGGCTAATAGACATCTGTACGTCTCATAGTTCCTGAGATATAGATTTCTCAAAATAAATTAACTAATTACTAATCTTTCAGTAGATTTTTTAGAAATTATGCTTTTTAAAAATCTATATCTCGAGAACTATTGGACGTAAGGCAAATTAAATATAAAATTTAAGCAAATTTACTGAAACAACAACAATGACAATAACTCACTTAAGGCCCTTTACATAAATAAGTATTGTGGATAATTGTTGCAAATAAAAACATCTGCCAAATACAATAGAGCTCCATACACCTATAAGAAATTATTCCGTTATTTCACCACAATTTTTAACAAATTATTCACAATAGAGGAAATACAAAATGTCGGCTGTTTCAAAACGTTGATAAAAAAAATATTCATATTCATCATTTTTAAAACTACCAACAGCACAGAAAAACTTTACTAAAATATTAGCCCTAATAGAGCTGTTTACGAATTTTTTAATAAAATATAGCTTTTTAAAAAGCCACATTTTGTAATAAAATTACATAAAATCAGTAGTTAGTGAATTTATTTTGGTATAACTATTTCTCAGGAACCATAAGACATACAGATATCTGCCAGCACTCAAATTAAAGCTAGTAAAATGTACTATAATGTAGTTAATGACATCTTCTTTCCTAAAATAAATTGATTTATATTTGTCGAGACAATTGATATTAATATTAAAGCACTTACTAGACAAACGGTCTAATCTTTCAACACGGGGGCTCCACCAAACCTGCGAATTCCTCTCGTATTCAATCCTTACAGTCCAAAATCCTTCGTAAAATCCTCAATGCTCCTTACTTTGTCACAAATAAAATCATACATAAAGACCTTAATGTTCCCTATGTAACCGATCTAGCCCGAACCAGATATCACTCCTTCCATTATAAACTCCCTAACCACTCAAATCCCCTAGTTTCTAACCTTGCATCCTCTTCCATTCCTGACAATCCTCCGAGGCGCCTGAAAAGAAGATGACCACGAGACCAGCTAATGTAAAATGTCATTAGAGTGCTACCAATGGGTAGTTTCTCTACATGCTTGTTCCATACCATTATGATTTCCTCAAATTTACTTGAAAGTTCTAAGGCAAAATACATATTCATATGCAAATATAAAGCTACTAATATAAAAACTACTACTGCTACGAACATAAACATGATAATAATAACAAACTTTTCTAGTACATTCAACTAACTTTAATTTTAAAGCTGGAAGACATCTGTCCATCTACTGTTCATTAACTCAAAGTTTTGTCCGAAAAACTTGAAATTTATTTTGGTGGTTTATATCATAAAAACTACTACTCATATGAAGATAATTTTTAATAGTTATTGACAACCTTATAACACATTATACTAGCTTTAATCTGAGCGCTAAGAGACATGTAATAGAAGCGCTAATAGACTGTACATCTATCGGTTCCTGAGATATAGAATTCATAAACCACTAGTTTTCCAATACATTTCTTATGAAATTATGCTTTTTTATAAAGTATATCTCAGGAACTACTGAACGTAAATAGCTCTTTTAGAGCTCATATTTTAGCAAATTTTCTACAATTTAAATGATTTTCTATTAGGTTTTACAGTGTTGAAGGTTGTTTCAAAGATATGGGACTCCGAATGGAATATTAATATTTTTTTTTAATTTTTGAAACATCATTCACAAAGACCTTAATGTTCCATATGTAACCGATCTAGCCCGAACCAGATATCAATCCTTCCATTACAAACTCCCTAACCACTCAAACCCATTAGTTTCTAATCTTACTTCCTCTTTTATTCCGGACAATCCTCCGAGGCGCCTGAAAAGAGGATGGCCTCGAGACCTTATATTGTAAACATGTTTTTAGAGTGCTACCATTGGGTATTTTCTCTACATGCTTGTACCATACCATTATGATTTCCTCAAATTTACATGATGTATTTATGTACAGTTGTAAATATCAATTTACAATTCTCTTGTACTTTTAGATAATTTTGACAATTAAAGGATCTTGAAATGAACTTAATACGAGGAACAAGTTGATTCATTGATTCTAGTTGATTTATTCTACTTCAAATGATGTTTTAGGTTTTTAGTTTTGTGGGTTGTTTTAAAAATATAGAACTCTGAATGAAAAATTATTTTTTTTTTAACGTTTTGAAACAGGCACCATTTTTAATTCTCACCCCCCCCCCACCTATAGTATGCAGACTCATCAATATTAACTTCTAACTACATAGCTTTTATTAAAATAGTAAAAAATCAGGTTTAAATTACAGTTATTTTTCCTACCGGGCTCTTAGACTATACCAATCTAGATTAAGATGTAGTATAATCCACAAAATATATCCCAATATTATTATACTATTGCCATGTTGCATTACTATTATTATATTTTACTATTACTGAACTTTATATCATATTTATAAAGAGCAACACTAGTTAATAATATAAATACCAAACTGAAGTATCATTGCAGAAACTATCTTCGAATAATAAAACTATCTGTGTATCGAAAAGCATAAAATCGATACATTTATGAATATTATCTCATAAATTATCCGAGAGTCGTGAAATGATTGCTCCTTATGAACATGAGTATGAAGTTTATTACGAGAGATGAGTATCAGTTTTATAGCTTTCCGCTTGTAAGATGGAATATTATGACATTGGAGATAAGTAGGTTAATAAAAGATTGGGATCATCAAGGATGAAATGTCATAAAAGTTATTACTGTGATTAGAAATTTTATAGCATAATTAAAACTAGTGAATATGTAATTATTAGCCGAATATTGAAAATAAAAAAAAACTATCTATAAATCTATACGTTACATAGTTTCTGAGATATAGATATATATATAAATATTTCTCAAAATAAATTTACTAACTACTGATTTCTCAGTGCATTTTCTATGAAAAGTTGCTTTTTAAAAAAAGCTACATATCAGTGATACAGACCGTAAACAGTTCTATTAAGGTTCATATGTTAGAATATTTTCTGGAATTTCAATGAAGTTCTCTTAGGTTTTCTAGTGTTTAAGACAGTTTCAAAGATATGGGGCCCCGAATAGAAAATTTATTTATTTTTTTAATTTTTGAAACAGCCGCCATTTTTTATTTTCCTTAACAATATTAGGCACTCATCAATTTTGACTAGTAATACATAGTTTTCATTAAAGCAATAAAAAATTAAGGTGACATTTTTCTCCTTTAAGGCTCTTGTACTTTTGGAGAATTTTGACAATTAAAGGATCTTGAAATTAAATTAAGACCCAGGCAAGTTGGTTCATTGCCGATCAAGCAGACACCAGTGAACCCCCTACTGCAATGGGCCACCAGACTGCTCCGAGATTAAACTTATTAACTGAAGGGGGGGCTCGAAGCAAACTGCCCCCTGGCAGCCACAACGAGCGGATTACTATCCCACTTGTGCCAACTAACATCTTAGTACAGTCATTGCCTTCTACATTAACCACACCTCAGCCAATTGTAATCGTAATGGATAAATACCGTTTCTCATAACGTTTTCATTAAAGTTACAAGACACATGTAAAACTTTAAAACCAACTTACTAACATATAGTACATCGGGGTCCTAATTGATCACTTGTATTATAAAAAAGTAAGGAGTATTAAGAATTTTACAAATACGAGATTAATTCGAAGGTTTAATGGCACAACTCCGTAAGACAAGATATGGCTTATTATAGTCATATAAATGAGTCTTTTGTAATGTATTGGAAGTTTAGACCGTTAGTCTCGTAAGTAAAATAGTTATATAAACAGAAAGTTGAACATAAAAAAAATCAACGTAGATAACTCTAGTTCTCTCTTCAAGAAGCTAAGACGAAAATGGAAAAGCATCTAAGAACAAATAATACAAATGGTGAGAACTTTTATTGTTTAATGTTAAAAGAAATAAAAAAGGAAAATTCTCTTCTCCCACGATCTGGTAACACAGCGAGATTCGCAATATGGTTTCTTCAAGAGTTAAGAAACTGAAATTCATGTAGGTACCCTCCAACTAACTTTTACTCTCGAACAGTGAAAAATATCTCTTGCATATACACGAAAGTTCATCAATTGGTTCTTATATTTGTTACTTCCTCTAGTTCTTTTGGTGAAGGAGTAGCTATATCCTTAAACCGAATTCTGTTGACTTTTTTGGGTACTTTAACAACTCTCTTCGCGAATAAAGGTAAGATTTCTACAACTTATAATTATACAATGTGAACTACAAGCAGAGGTTCCACTCGTCAGGTGTCGGTCGTTCGTTTCATTTTTTTTTTTTCTAAACTCCTTCCTTGTCATTTCTGATATTCAGAGGATTATCAACATAGTACCACCCTATTCTAACACCATGATGGAGGGTCAAGTTTTCATTTCGTGAGATCGTTAAACAAATAAAAGTCAACCCCCTAGACCATAGATTCGAACCACCACCTTGTCAATTGTAAAGACCTACTTCCTCAGCTACGGGCCAAGTTGTCTAAGAGACTTGAACAACACTGATGAAGTTCTACAGACTGGGGAGAAACGTCGGAAAATCAATAT
>NW_027106340.1:209744-217051 GCF_000696795.3 Halyomorpha halys | reverse complement strand
GAATCCAAACTAATAGCAGTAGAGGGAATGTTTGGATTACTTTAAAAAATTAGCTTACAGAAGACTTTACATAAATATATAAGTAAAATTTTATTTGTAAAAACCTTAAGGTATTGTTCTTTCATTAGAATAAGAAGCCACGTTTCGCATTTATAAAGAACAGTGAGAAGGATAATAGCTTCATAAATTCAAAGTTTTAAGATTTTGGACTGAATAAGCGAGCAAAGGAATTTCGAAATTTAAAAATAAATGTATGATAAAATATTGAAAAATAGGTATAGGAGGAAAAAACTTTGAACAAGTAGATAGATTTAAGTAATAAGGTTCTACGATAACTATTTAAAAAAACGAATAAGAAGAGGAAATAAAAGGGAGGTTAAATGTGGGAAATAATTAACATAATACAAAAACAATAATGAAATAATAATCAATAAAGTTTTATCTAGAAGGAGTTCGTGAGGATAAAAGGGAGGATATTGCAATATGGCTGAAGCAAGGCAGTAATAATTGCAGTATTGCACAATTGCACAATGATACCCAATTATCAGGATGCTCTAATAAACACAAACTGCAATACACTATTATATATTAAACATTATATTTTGAATTTCATATAAATTATTATCACTTTATGGTTTATTATTCACCTCTTAAGAGCCCAATAACAAGGAAGTTGATGCTCCAGCTCGGAACAAACTGAAGCTGACACAGTGTGAAGGATAGAATTAATAATTTAGTATGCTGCTCTTACTTCTAGACAAGTTGAGCTCTTCACTTTAGCAAGCCTAACTCCAAATTCTCAACTCTTTTTTTTTTCTTTTCCATTAGTCAACCATCACCACAGGCTCATATATTATTAAGGTAGGAAATTAGGAAAATATATTTACATTATTTAATTAAAGATAACTATAACTCACTAACGAAGTACTTAGCGGCGGGATTAAACCCAGTTATTGTAGGTCAGATTAAAAATAAAGAAAAGTGTATTTATTTATAAATATAATAATACGAATATTTTATAATTAATTATTTAGATATTTTATGAAAAATATTGTTTTTTATATATCAGAAGAAGATAGGTAGTTGGCCGTCAAATAGTCAAAATAATCGGGAAAAAAACTATTTAATGCTAACGTTTCGCCCCTTATTGCAGGGCTTCGTCAGAGCTATCCTGATTGAAAAAAGGTTGACAACTAACTGTTGTGACAACCTTTTGTGGTCATTTTCCAATATTTTTCAATCAGGACAGCCCTGTCGAAGCCCTGCAAAGTGGGACGAAACGTTGATTAACATTAAATAATTTTGTCTACTATTTTGTACCTTTATTGCCACCTGAACTATACAATAAGTAAAGCTGTAGACTGTTTCATTTACACTTGAAAATGTTGGGAAGGAACCACCCGTTGGTGGTACTTCAAGCATTAATTTAAATTAGAAGGTACCGTGGCCATATTCTTTTCAGACGCCTCGGAGGATTATCAGGAATTGTTAAGGATGAGAGAAAAAGAACTAATGGGTTAGGATGGGTAAGGAATTTGGTATGAAAATACGCATTTTGCAACGAATGGGATTTTAAGGTCTTCGTGGATGAGTTTATTTGTAACGTAATAAGGAGGATCAAGGATTTTACGTAGGATTTTGGATTGTAAGGATTGGATGCGGGAGGAATTTGATGGTTTAGTGGGGCTCTACTAGTTTGGAAGTTTGGAGCGTTTGTCAAGAAGCTGTTGTAGCAATCGAAATCCACGAGCAGTTTCTTGTCGTTTCATTCTTGTATGTGGATTCCAAGTAAGTCTCTTGTCAAGATGGAGTCCTAAGTATCGAATCTGTTCAACAGGCGTTCCATTAACATAATTTGATAAATATATATTAAATAAAGTCCAAACTCTCTCTTTTTTTTTTCTAACGATTCATCTACAAATCTAATTTTATTCATGAAATTCGAATTTACTAGAAAAATGTTACTTTTAACTGTTCTTTTAATACGAGGTGAAGTACGTTATAAAATATTGTTAAAATTAAAAAATAAAGTAATTCAATAAAAATTTCTTGTTAATAAAACTCTCTTTCCGTACCTTTATTGTACCCTTTAATGCCTCGTAGATTCCGATTGCTACAACACCTACTTGACAAACACTCTAAACTTCCCATTCACTACAAAAAATCATTATACACTATGATAATCAGACCTATTTGGACATATGGAATTGAGCTCTGGGGCTCTACCAAACCATCTAATTCCTCCCGCATCCAATCCAAAATCCTTGATGTTCCTTATTACGTTTAAAAAAACTCATCCACAAAGACCACTTAATCTCTCATTCTTAACAATTCCTCCGAGCCATCTCAAAAAAAGATCCTGTTTGAAGTACCACTATTGAGTGGTTCATTCCTAAGATTTTCCAGTGTGTGAAGCATTACATTTATTTACTTATTGTATTTATTATTAAAGAAAAAGATAGTGAATAAACAATTGTTTTTGTATCAGTGTATATAGGTCCAGTCATGGATTATAGCTTACGCAGTGTGTTACAGAAACCTAATATATTTGGGCAGCATATCCACATTCTTCCAGTTTTAATATATTTTTCTTATTATACTGTTATATTTTAATTCTTATATGGTTGATATCATGATTGTACTTAGCCCTGAAGAAAACCTGAAATTCAGGCCGGAACGTTGGCTCCAACATCCATCTGTTTAGAAATTTGAAAAACTTCCTTGAAAGTAAAATTTTTTAAATTAATCCTCAGGTCAAATAATCATTTTCTGAATTCATTTGTTCACCAAACTCAGAATTTAAAAATCCTGATATTAAAAAGTTGGAGAAAATACACAGAAATGGAGGTAAATATTTTTAATAAAAATGTTTTGATTTACTAAAACTGATATTCCATATAAAACGACCTGATATTATCATAAAATTCCAACACGAAGCAGGCTATCCTCTCGATTACAAGTTAGTCCGCTATTCTAACAATGTAACTAAGACTTCACTCTAAACATTAAAGGTTTACTTAAGAAAATAATGGAAATGTATTAGTTTCAATAAGGAGACAGGTTCTAAACTTGAATGGCTATTAAGATGCTCTTGGTGGCATCGACATCAACATCAACACTCTCTGTATTTGGACAAGCCCGATTGACGGCGGCAATATCCGCGCTTGCTCGGTCATTTCCTGTTCCAGAGGAAAAACACTGCCTTAATGAGTAGAATTTTAACTCTCCTCTTCCCAGGAAAGATTTTTTAAAAAAAGGAAGAAAAGGGACTCGAATAGAACGACCGTCTGAGGTTCAGAAAAACCTCTAGGTTATATTGGTAACTGAATGTATAGGTCTATTAGTAGATACTAAATAGTGTGTACTCTTAAGAAAACTCACTGGAGGGTCAAACCTATACCTATCAAACTAAAATTTTAGATAAAATACAAACATAAATAAAAATATTTAAAAAAAAAAAATATTATATTTTGGAGCGTTTTTAAAAAGTTAAGAATAAATTATAATATAAACTTCTTTTTTTTTTTTTATTGGAAGAAGATAGTTGACCATATGAAGCAGATTGGAGGAGTATACGTTTTGACCCCCAATGCACAGTGCTGTCCGGTAGAAACACTGAGAACGAGCCTCAGTCTTGTTTGTTTTCTTTGCTACTTTGATACCTTTATTGGCCACCACCCGGACTCTCTTCCAACAATGATTTTATTTATGATTGGAGAAGTTTGTAGGGGGTAAAAATAAATAAAACTATATTTATTTATTTTATGCCGACGTTTCGACCTTCTACGCCACAACCCCTGATGAAGACCTGAAACTCAGTTCGAAACGTCGGCATAAAATAAATAAATATAGTTTTGTTTATTTATATATCATAAATAAAATCATTGTTGGAAGAGAGTCCGGGTGGTGGCCAATAAAGGTATCAAAGTAGCAAAGAAAACAAACAAGACTGAGGCTCGTTCTCAGTGTTTTTATCTGACAGCATTGACGAAGCCCTGCAAGATGGGCCGAAACGTTTGTTAACAACAAATAGTTTTCTTTTGCTATTTTGATACCCTTATTGACCGCCACCAGGACTATTTTACGAAGGATTTTGGACTGTAAGGATTGGATACGAGAGGTATTTGAAGTTTTAGTGGGGCCCCAAACTCAACTCCGTATGTAATAGTTATATAGGCCTTATTGCAGTCAATTGCTAATGAAGATATAAAAAAAATTATTAATGAGGTGTAGATAGTTGACCTTAGATTAATGATTGGAGAAGTTTGTCGGGGGGTGCGGTCAGCAAAGAACAACATATATAAACAAAACTATATTTATTTATTTTATGCCGACGTTTCGACCTGAGTTTCAGCTAAGTTGCGAGCCTACCTTCTACACCACAACCCCTGATGAGGACCTGAAACTCAGGTCGGAACGTCGGCATAAAATAAATAAATATAGTTTTGTTTATTTATGTTGTTCTTTGCTGACCGCGCCCCCCGACAAACTTCTCCAATCATTAATCTACGGTCAACTATCTACACCTCATTAATAATTTTTTTTATTTCTTCATTAGCAATTGACTATAATAAGGCCTATCTGGACATAAGCAGTTGAGCTTCGAATTTCTCTCGTCTCCAATCCTTACAATCCAAAATCCTTCGTAAAATCCTCAATATTCCTTACTTTGTCACAAATAAATCATCCATAAAGACCATGTTTCATATCCAACCGATATAACTTGAACCAGATAACAATCCTTCCATTATAAACTCCTTAACCACCCAAACTCACTAGTTTCTAATCTTGCCTCCTCTTCCATTCCTGACAATCCTCCGAGGCGCCTGAAAAGAAGATGACCACGAGACCTTCTTATGTAAAGATATTATTAGAGTGCTACAATTGGGTAGTTTCTCTACATACCTGTATCACTTCATTATGATCTTAGATCAAATTTACTGGATGTATTTGTATGTAAAAACCGTTTGTAAATATCATTATATAAATAATAATAAAATTTCAAAAAGCATAAAAATCATATATATTTTACTAAATTTTTAAAATATTATATTAGAGCACTATAAATGGGTAGTTTCTCTACATACTTGTATTACTCCATTATGATCTTACATCAAATTTACTTGTATCTTTTTTTTTTTACATATCGTAATAAATACCAATAAATAAATAAATACTAATAATAAGTTGTATTTATATATTTATCAAATTGACTATTATTCAACAAATCATACTATTACAACACATCCAATCCCAAACATAGGTGATTTCTAGTCTTAGCATGAATTCATCATCGGCATGAATCATTTCATTTCCCGTCGTAAATAGAACACGAACCTATTTTTAGATAAGAAATGTCAATTTGCATGAATCACGATTGATAGCGTTTTGCCAATAATAGTAAGGACAGAGTTGAATTACCAGGGCCCTGTTTCATAATACATCTTAAAAGTACAGACTAATGCTATTAGTACAAGAGCCGGGAAGAAAAAAATGCAATTATCTCACCCCAATTTTTGATTACTATAATGAAAACTAAGTATAATTAATAGTCAAAACTTATGAGTCTGCCAAGTATAGGGAGGAGGAATAAAAAATGGCGGCTGTTTCAAAACCTTAAAAAAACACTAATTTTTCATTCGGACCTGTATATCTTAAAAACTAACAACAAAACTAGAAAATCTAAGAGAACATTATTTAAAGAAGAGTAAATGTTCTGAAATATCAGCCCTAAAAGAACTGTTTATGTCCAAATTTCTCGAGATATAGCCTTTTAAAAAGCAAATTTTTTAATAATCTACTGAAAGATTAGTAGTTAGTTAATTCATATGGAGAAATCTATATCTCAGGAACTATGTGACGTACTGATGTCTATTAGCACTCAAATTAAAGCTAGTTTAATGGACTTTAAAGAAGTCTATGACATTTACCTCCGTAGGAATAGTAGTTTTCATGATATTTGCTAAAATAAATTGATTTATACATGTGCAAATGTCTGCCAGCGCTCAAATTAAAGCTAGTTAAATTTACTACAAAACAGTTAATTATGTTTATCTTTGTAGGAGTAGTAGTTTATTTTATTAACTACTTTATAGCTCATTAAACTAGCTTTAATTTGAGTGCTAATAGAAATCTGTACGTCAAATGGTTTTTGAGATATAAATTTTTCACAATAAATTCAGTAACTACTGATCTTTCAGTACGTCCCATACAACATTTTTATGAAATGTTGCTTTTTAAAAAGCAATATCTCGAAAACTATTTAAGGTTAATAACTCTATTAGGGATCAGACTTTAGCAAATTTACTCTTCTTTAAATGGTGTTCTCTTAGGTTTACTTGTGTTGTTCCTACTTTTTTAGATATAGAGCTCCGAATAATAAATTAGTTTTTTTATCGCTTTGAAACAGCCGCCATTTTTTATTCCCCCTATCTATACTTTGCAGACCTATGAATTTTGTCTATTAATTATACATAGTTTTAATTAAAGTAATCAAAAATTGGGGTAAGATAACTCCCTTTTTTCTTCTCTTGGGCTCTTGTACTACATTAATATTGTAATTTCTATTTGGTACAATTTAGTGACATATACAATCCTGCCAGATAATTTTTTTTTCTCGGCTAAGACTACCATTGGAGTCCTATACTATCCTTACCATGGTTGGGGGTAAAAGTTTTTTCATTTTGTGGGACCACCACTTAATGAAAAAAGTCAACACCCCAGACAGGATTCGAACCGGCACCGCGAATAGACATCAAAACGGTCTGTGTCTTAAGCACTGACCGGCTATGGCCGGCTCAAATTTATTACTTTTAAAATCATATAATATCACTAATAGTCCTCATCATGAAACAAAATGTATTAGTGTTTGTTCTTTATAGTTTGTGTACAGACCCAAGGTGTAAACAATTACATTTAATTTTGTTAGAAAATGTTTAATTAGAAAGCTAAGGAAAGCTTTCACCTTTCTATCATTTTAGCAGTAAAAAAGCCATAACCTAAATATGAAGTCGCATACGTTTAATTTACAGTTTGGATTAGAAAGTTTGCTGAGTCAGACAAATCTTTGCAATTCTCATAAAAAAAAAAAAAAAATCATTCCACAAAAATTTAGAATTGAAAGACAAGAGAAATGCTTTATGGCCATGCTGCCCAAACGCATTAGGTACGCTGCCCAAATACATTGGGCACAGCGTATCCATCAATCCATGACTGAACATATATAAAGTACATATATCGACATAATATAAATACTTTTTTTCCTGCCTTTTTCTTTTCCACACAATTATAATCTATATACTAAATAC
>NW_027106340.1:193017-209608 GCF_000696795.3 Halyomorpha halys | reverse complement strand
CTCTCCCACAAAGGCATATTACGATTTCTCTATTCATTCAATATGCTATATCCCCTGTTTCAACCCTCTCATACCTCCTCTCTCCATCCGCAATACCTGTTTGATCCCTTATACTAATTAAAAGAATTTATCATTAAACAGCAATGTAAAAACAAATCCAAGATACAATAGTCACAGTAGTAGATCAGTTTAAAAAATAAAATAAATAACTTTAAAAAAATAATACATAGATTAAAAAAAAACAACATAAAACACAATGAGTTAAAAGAAATAAAAAAATTAAAATACAAATAAATATGTTAAAAAGCTATCAATGAGATAAAAGACATGAACGAATACATAAATTAAAATACAAATAAATAGGTTAAAAACATAACAATGAGTTAAAAGAATTGAATGAATAAATAAATTAAAACACAAATAAATATGTTAAAAAGCTATCAATGAGTTAAAACAAATGAATGAATGAATAAATTAAAATACAAATATATGGGTTAAAAAGCTATTTTACACAAACATATTTTTGTTCTTGTAAAGCCTTCCAACAAAATGAAATAGTCAATTTGAGGTACCTTTGACACTATTCTTTAGTTCTTTTTTCATTTTTTTACTAACCACATCAATAATGCTGACAATAAAACCTACCTTCAACAGGTTAGTACTCTGTTGTCACTTTCTAGCTAAGCTTAATTTATTCACAATTTGATTAAAATTATTTTTTGTATTTATTTCTTATAATTTAACATTATTCAAAAACATAATTATTGTAATTATATTATTTCAATTTCTTGAGACAAGATAATTTATCTATTAAATAAATCAAAACTTTTATCCTTTTTAGTCTCAACACTTTTTATTTTAACCGTCCAACGTTTCGGCCATTTTAGCCATCCTCAAGGACATCTTCAATTATAAATTCTTCCTCACATTAATATTAGAATTACTTTTGCAGCCTATTCTGCCCAGGTCATTCATTAATTATAAGTTAAAAACCTATATATTTTTTTTTATATTTAAATCACAAATATCTAATTCTTCTTATATTAAAATTATCCACACAAAATCACTACCATATACACAAGATATGTGATAGTGATATTGTGTATATGGTAGTGATTTTGTGTGGATAATTTTAATATAAGAAGAATTAGATATTTGTGATTTAAATAAAAAAAAATAAAAATGGGTTTTTAACTTATAATTAATGAATGACCTGGGCAGAATAGGCTGCAAAAGTAATTCTAATATTAATGTGAGGAAGAATTTACAATTGAAGATGTCCTTGAGGATGGCTAAAATGGCCGAAACGTTGAACTGTTAAAATAAAAATTGTTGAGACAAAAAATGATACAAGTTTTGATTTATTTAATAAATAATTATTGTATTTTTATTATAAACATCTTGTTGCATACACACAAATTAACATGTGTGTATGTACAGATGTATATGCAAGTATGTTAGAAAGTAATATAGTAATAATGTGAAAATAATTTTTAGGTTGTCTCCTTGATTATGGCCTGAGGACCGAAACTTTGGAGGTTTAAAATTAATTGTTGAGAGGAAATTGGATCATTTGTAGTTGTGTTAATACATTAAATGATTAAACTATAAAAATTTTATCACACTGAACTCTTCAAAATTAATCAAGAAAAATATTATTTATATATGAATATATAAAAAAAGGAATATTATATGATAATTAATTAATTTTTGATGAATATTATTAAAAATCTGTAATAACAAATATAATAACATAGGGAACGTATCTAATACATGGTTTAGAAGAAATAAGATCAGATACTGAACAAACTCAGCCAATCCCGGTAAATTGATTACATCCAAGAGCGAGGTACGGGGAGAGAATACTTGAGTCCGACCAGACCACTTTCCACCGACCGGTCGAGGGATTTCTCAACCGGTTATCGGAATACCATATTGCAGCTTCCTCTTTTATTGCATCTATGTTTCCGGAGTCCAAGGGGTCATCAGGAGTGAAGATGTCCATATAAATAAGTGGATTCAACATAGGGAAATACTTACAAGAAATTACTTTCACGAAAACCTGTTAACAACTGATCTATGGAGTATGGATGCTTCAGGAAACAAGGAAGTTTATGCAACAATTGCACTTAGTCTAAGAGCTTGGGAGAAAAATAAAGTTATTTTACCCCAATTTATAATTATTACTTTATAATCTAAACACTATCTTGAGACTGGTAATTTTTTTTTTTTAAATAAATAATTTAATTTCTATCCATTTTAGTCTCAAAACATTTTATTTTTCTTATAAGTCCGACGTTTCGTCCAATCCGGCCATCCTCAGAGACAATCTACTTAATACAATTTTAGAATTATATAATTTAAAAACTCTAACTACATGCAGGCTATTCTGCCCAGGTCAAAACAACAATTTCTAATTAGTCAATATTTACTTAAAACCAAAATAAAAATCATTTATCACAGTCACTATTCCTTAAAAACTTAAAGTTTGTGATAACGTTTTTAATAATAAATTCACAAAAAATTGATTTTTCGTTAATTTGAAGAAAAAAAAAAAGTTATATATAGGAAGATGGTCAGGGTTGCGGTCACAAGTGAAACGAAAATAGTTTACAACTATTTTATTTTCCAACGTTTCGCCCCACTTTGCAGGGCTTCATCAGTGCTGTCCAAATGAATAAGATGAACAGGTTGCTTGAACAGAATTGCTGTTCATCTTATTCATTTGGACAGCCCTGATGAAGCCCTGCAAAGTGGGGCGAAACGTTGGAAAATAAAATAGTTCTAAACTATTTTCGTTTTACTTGTGACCGCAACCCTGACCATCTTCCTATATATCAATTTATACGGTCAACTATATATACATATATACAAAAAAAAAAAAAAGTGTTTTTTGAAATACATCTCGGGAATAATTAAGTTTTAACAGCATAATTAAAAGGAATCGGAAATTATTTTATTTTAAACGATATTTATTAATTTATATAGTTGTGTAGGTTTAAAACCATATAGGATATGAAGCTCTGAATGAAAAATGTATGTTCTGTGACCTGAAACAGAAGCCATTTTTGTTCACAACTACTTTTTTTTATGACTTACTTCCTATTTATATCTGACATACGGGGAAGAAGGATTATCTAGACAGTACAAGAGCCCAAGAAGAGAAAAAAGTCAGTTATTTCACCCCAATTTTTGATTACTTTAATGAAAACTATGTATAATTAATAGTCAAAATTGATGAGTCTGCCAAGTATAGGTAGGGGGAATAAAAAATGGCGGATTTTAAAAACATTAAAAATAATTAATTTTTCATTCACTCTATATCTTTAAAACTACCAACAATACAAAATCTAAGAGAACATTATTTAAAGTAGAGTAGATTTGCTAAAAAGTAAACCGTAATAGAGCTATTTACGTTGAATTCTTCTCGAGACATAGCTTTTTAAAAAGCAACATTTCATAAAAACGTACTGGAAGATCAGAAGTTAGTGAACTTATTTTGAAAAATCTATATCTCAAAAACCATTTGACGTACTGATGCATATTAGCATTCAAATTAAAGCTAGTTTCATGGGCTTTAAAGTAATTTAATTCTTCGTACTAGTAGTTTTCATGATATTTGCTAAAATAAATTGATTTATAGTTGTTCATTTGCCAAATTTATATTTATATGCGAATATCATAAAAACTACCCCTATGAAAATATGTGTTATAAACTGCTATATAGTAAGTTAGATTTCGTTTATTTTGAGTGCTGGCAAACATATGTGCGTCTTATGGGTCTAGAGACATATTTTTTCAAAAATCAAACATTTTATATGAATAATTAGAAATTATCATTTTGTGAGTTTATTTTGTCAAATATCATAAAACTACTACTCCTACAAAGATAAACGTTATAAACTATTTTATAGTAAATTTGACTAGTTTTAACTGGAATCCTGACAGACATATGTACGTCCAATTGTTTCTGAAATAAAGTTTTTTTCATAAATTAACTTAATGTCCAAACAACTATAAATCAATTTATTTTAGCAAATATCATGAAAACTACTATTCTTACAAAGATAAAGGCCATACAACTAAATTTAATTAGAGTGCTAATAGACATCTATACGTACCATAGTTCCTGAGATATAGATTTCATTAACTACTGATCTTCAGTAAATTTTATGAAATGTTGCTTTTTAAAAAGCTTTAAATTTACTCTTCTTTAAATAATGTTCTTTTAGATTTCCTAGTGCTGTTGGTAGTTTTAAGATATAGAGCTCCGAATGAAAAATGAATGTTTTTTTTAAACAGCCACCATTATTTATTCCCCCTACCTATACTTGGCAGACTCGTCAGTTTTGACTAGTAATTATACATAGTTTTCATTAAAGTAATCAAAAATTGGGTGAAATAACTGCGTTTTTTTCTTCTCGGCTATTCTAACCATGGTGGGGTTTAAGGTTTCATTTTGTGGGATCAGCACAGAACTGAAAATGTTCAGCCCTCAGGCCGGATTCTAATCGGCACCGCTGCAGTCGCTTAACTCAATAGTGAGTAGCAGAGTCATCAAGTTTTCATTAAATAAATACAAAACTGGGCTGAAATATTTTTTTTTTCACCCGGTTTCTTGGACTATAAGCGAACAGCAAAGAATTATACAGTACAGCAACTACCTAAATAGGTTTGGTTCTATTGACTAAGGATATTCGGATCGTGTATTTCCGTACTCAAATTCAAAATTTTGCACAACTTGAATACTTCACCCTTACTATACATTCCATATAGGTAAGTAAAAGTAAAGTGCCCAAAATAAGAGAAATTACCTCAAACAATTAGACAAAGTTCGAGACGAATGTAGAAGGCGTGCGCTCCGACCTTGATGGTGCCTCCAACGCAAACGTAGCGATGTCCCAACAACGGTGAGACAGTTTTCACCTTTCGGCCTCCTCGAGCAAGAGATAGGTTAAGTACGCTACTGACGTAGTGCACAGTAGACTGCAAGTAAATAGTTTCTAATTTCGACAAAGTCCATTTAGGTAATATTACTTAAGTCGAATTTTCGAAGTGTAGTTTTCAAGGGATCTATCACTTTTGAACAACCTTTGGCAAAAAAATATTTTTGACTATTGGTCTATCTGTGTGTCTTAACCACAATAATCTCTTGGACGGATAGTACGATTAAGTTTATTTTTACTGTTTTGTAGGATTTCGAACTTTGATGTCAGTGTGACTAAATCAGGTATACTAGACGAAATAGAAAAAAAAAAAAAAGTATTTTGATAAAACTTACTTAAAGACTTCCGCATTAAGCCTTTAAAATTTTTCATACATATCTATATATGAATATCTATAAAAAGTGGAAAAAAAGTTATTAAGTACAGAGAACTTCGTCTACATATAAAAAAGTTTGTTCAAAATCTAATAGCACAAGAGCCCAAGAGGAGAAAAAAGGCAGTTATCTCATCCCAACTTTTGATAACATTAATGAAAACTACGTATAATTACTAATCAAAATTGATGAGTCTACCAAGTATAGGTAGGGAAAATAAAAAATGGCGGCTGTTTCAAAGAGATAAAAAAAAAAAAAAAGAATTTTCATTCGGAGCTCTATATCATAAAAAGTAGGAACAACACATGGAAACCTAAGAGAACGTCATTTAAAGAATAGTAAATTTGCTAAAATATGAGCCCTAATAGAGTTATTTACGTTAAATATTTTTCGAGATATAGCTTTTTAAAAAGCAACGTTTCAAAAAAATGTATGCGACGTACTGAAAGATCAGTAGTCAGTGAATTTATTTTGAAAAATTTATAACACAAAACCATTTGACGTACAGATGTCACTACAAAATTTTATACGAACAACTATAAATTGACATTTTGTGAGTTTATTTTGTCAAATATCATAAAAACTACTGCACCTACAAAGATAAACGTAATAAACTGTTTTGTAGTAACTTTAACTAGCTTTAATTTGAGCGCTGGCAGACATCTGTACGTCTAATGGTTTCTGAAATGAATTTTTCATAAATCAAACTTATTGTCCGAACAACTATAAATCAATTTATTTTAGCAAATATCATGAAAACTACTATTTCTACGAAGGTAAAAGTCATAAACTTCTTTATAGTCCATTAAACTAGCTTTAATTTGAGAGCTATTAGACATCTGTACGTCACATAATTCCTGAGATATAGATTTCTCAAAATAATTTAATTAACTACTAATCTTTCAGTAGATTTTTAAGACATTTTGCTTTTTAAAAAGTTATATCTGGAGAACTATTGGACGTAAATAGCTCTTTCTGGGCTAATATGTCAGCAAATTTACTCTTCTTTAAATAATGCTCATTTATATTTTCTAGTGTTGTTGTTAGTTTTTAAGATATAGAGCTCCGAATGAAAAATTGATGCTTTTTTAAGGTTTTGAAACAGCTGCCATTTTTTATTCCCCCTACCTGTACTTGGCAAACTAATCAATTTTGACTATTAATTATACATAGTTTTTATTAAAGTAATCAAAAATTGGGGTGAGATAACTGCCTTTTTTTCTTCCCGGCTCTTGTACTATAAGTTTCGCTTTACGTTGCAGGGTTCCATCAGTGCTAAGCTATACAAGATGCATACATTGTTAAATACGTTAGGAATATAAGAATACACAGATACCTGCAAAAGTTAGATAAAAGGATATATAAACCTTATAAGAAAAAATGGCATACAATGAATGAATTATAGAAAAATAATATGAATTTAAATGTATTCATTAAATTTATTTTAGTGAATCTTGAGGATCAGTCAATAACACAACTTTATTTAGGCGACACTAAACTATTGCTAGCGCAGTAATGCCCTACAATGATCAATAAAATTTTAGAACAAATAATTTCTTAAAGTAATTATAAAAAAATTAAATGTACAAAAAAAATTTAAGATTAATAACTATTAAAATTAAGATATTACATACCATTCATTGTCTATTACAGGTTGTTCTACGTTGCTGTGATACAAATCGAGGTTTATTCTGGGTATCTTTCTGACAGGTTGACTATTATTTCTGTTTTGTATTTTGTCTATTTATATTCGGGGTTGTTCATTATTTCTTAACTATTTGCAACAACACTAAATATAGATAGACAAAAAAAAAGGCATATAGACGTACAACCTTTTAGAAATAATGGTTACGTGTTGAAAAAACCAAAACAAACCCTTCCTCCAAACATACAATCTACCTCCACTTAAACCTTAGTCACCTCTGGAAAACATTCAGTTTGTATAACAGTAATTTAGGGCAAACTGCATTAGACAATTGTTGGTAATATTTGAATTGTAACAGTTCTTATTTTTATTAATCTTAAATTATGCTATGTACATGTATTTTTCTTTTAGTTGAAGACATTGTTTATTTTAAAAAGCTATTTATTTCATTGTAGGACACGTCTAAGCAAACAATAAAGTAGTGAAATGTCACTAAAATATAGCTGTATTATTAAATGATCCTCAAGATATATATATAACATTCTTTTTTATAAGATGTATATATTATTTTACATCCTATCGTTTCATTAATATGTATACTCTTTTAGTCATACTAGACTAAACAACATTTGTATTTTACTTAACTCTAAGTATAATTACTTAATATAATTACTTAACTCTAATAAAGATCTGTAATGTGGAACGAAAACGTATGTGTATAATAAATAAATTGTGTACTATTGAGCAAGGATTTTATGATTGCCAAAGGGAAAATCTACTTTTTATTATTTTTTTTTATTTTATGCCCTTTTTAGATAACATGTAATTTATACACAAATAAAGCCACTGTTCTAAGCTCTCCGACATGCTGATTCACTACTAAACCGCGTCCTTCTGTTTTCTACGATAACCAGTCCTTCGGATGATAACCCTTCTAGCAAACACTTAGGTCCAGAGGACGATAAACCAACCCGTCCTCGAACAGGAAGCCGCAGCTGAGAAGACATATCTTCGAAGGACACGTGTGCAGGGACCCCTTGCGGTCCTGCTGACGCCATCACCTCCCCTGACTAAATGAGCTCCACCAAGCCATAAATTCGAACCCTTATTGGGCCCCAACGTAAACAGGAGGCATTAATTATCATTCCTTATATCTGGAACAGAGTGTAAACACTTCGGCGAAGGAAGGGGACATAATGATTAGACATGCCGAGCCCAGGGGATCTCTCTACCCACCTTCTGAGTGAGCATATTACAATATTAAATGAGTCTTCTTGAGAGAATTATGAATGCTCCATGATCGTGAACTCAATTATGGATCTGAGTCACGTCTGGGCTAGGAAATATTTGTTGATATTTACAACTGTATATCAATAAGTAAATTCATTACAACTGTGGAAAATGGGAATGTGGAGAACCTACCCATTGATAGAACTCCAATAACTTTCCAGAGAAGAAGATCTCGAGGCAATCTTCTTTTCAGACGCCTAGGAAGATTATTAGACAATGAAGGAGAAGCCAGATTAGAAATAAGTTGGGTTGGGTGGTTAGGAATTATAGCATGGAAGGATTGGTATCTGGTTCTGGCTAAATCGACAGCAAATGGAACATTTCAGGTCCTTAACAATGACTTGATTTGTGACAAAGGAGCATTAGGAATTTCACGAAGGATTTTGTATTGTTAGGATTGGATACAAGAGGAATTTTATAGTTTAGTGGAGCCCCAAAGCTCAACTCTAAAAGTCCAAATAGGCCTTATCATAGTCAATTAAATGAGTCTTTTGTAATTAGAAGTTTAGACCATTTGTCCTACTTTAATAGTCAGAATTGACAAAATGTTTTCTGTAATATCAAATATGAAAAAGAAAAAATATTATTCTAGGATACTTCCTATGCATTCAATATATAAATATGAATACCGGTAACTTTGGATTATTTATGATAATAATTTTTCATACATGACTTCTATTTAATCATCAACTTTGCCAGAATTCATCAAGGCTAAAAAAGATAAAAACAACTAAGATAATATAATAAACTAAGACAATGAACACGATCTAAATACAAATTACTAAATGAAAATTATATAAAAAATGAACAAAGTGAATTAATGAAAAAAAATCTGCATACCTTAGTTTACTTTTGTTATCTGTTTTTTTGTTGTTTTATCTGTTCTATTACTTTATTATATTATTTTAGTTGCTTGGATCTTTTTTTAGCCCTGATGAACCACAGCAAGGTAGGGCGAAACGTTGACTCGTAATAAATAGTTTAATTACTATTGGAGTTTGTTTTTTTTTAACCAAAACTTCCTTCTTTTATCAAAAAAATAGCTTAATTTAATTTAACTCAACTCAATTAGATATAAAAAAAATACTAAATAAAATAAGAAAGGTGATTACTGGGCACTTGATAAACGAGCTGACAAAGCAACAGTTAACTCTTGGCCAATCCTTACTTCAGCTTCTATTTCTTCCTTCCTCCTAATCATTGCCAGTAATAAAACTAATCACCAATTACTTCAAAAAATAAGGATATAATCAATAATGGATCTATATTAGAAAATATATTTTTAAAAATATAAGAAATATATTGAAAAATCTAAGATATATCAATTAATAATACATTACACTATAATTTGTAATGTGGATTAAGTGATACATAAGGTTGTTGTAGATAGTGTAAATTTAATAAATTTAGAATAAGTAAACTAGTGGATAAAGACAGGCTGATAGACTACGATATATTTTAAAAAGGCAGTAGCTTGTAACTTTTTAAGGAAATTGTTAGCTGTGATATTGTAAATAAGATATCCTTGAGAATAGGTGCAATGGCTGAAACGTAAGAGTTATAAGAAAACTAACTAACTGAGTCTAATAGGATATTTTTTATTACAATTGATTAACAAACTAGTCTTTTGGTTTATCTGTTATTTTTATTCTTATTAATATTTTCTTCTTGCTTTTGTTACTGTACCTTACCTTGGCCACGTTTATCATTTACAACTTTTACTAACAATAACTATTAACTGATACTATTCATTATGTTGTTTAATTGGGATATAATAGTTGACCGTTCGAAGTAGGTTGTAGGAGGATAGTTTAGGTGGCGGTCAATAAAGTAAAATAGTAGAAAAAATTATTTAATATTAACGTGAAAGGAATATGGTCCGGGTGCGGTCAAGAAAAACTCAAATAGTAGAAATATACTAATTTAATGAGCCAACGTTTCGCCCCACGTTGCAGGGCTTCTTCAGGGCTATTTTGACGGCAGTCAAAACTAAAAATGATTTTTAGTTTTGACATGCATTTTTAGTTTTGACTGCCGTCAAAATAGCCCTGAAGAAGCCCTGCAACGTGGGGCGAAACGTTGGCTCATTAAATTAGTATATTTCTACTATTTGAGTTTTTCTTGACCGCACCCGGACCATATTCCTTTCATCTTCACACACGGTCAATCAATAATCTTCCAGTATTTAATATTAACGTTTCGCCCAACTTTTCAGGGTTTTGTCAGGGCTGTCCTGATTGAAAAATGACCAAAAAAGGTTGTCACAACGGTTAGTTGTCAACTTGTTTCCAATCAGGATAGCTCTGACGAAGCGCTGCAATATGGGCCGAAACGTTGGTTGCATTAAATAGTTTTTTCCCCGACTATTTTGATACCTTATATTCCTACAAGGATACTAAATTCCCACAATTCACTTTATAAAGCCAACTACCTTCTTCTGTTCATATCTAACCCAAACCACCCTCTAAATTATTTCTTCTCTTCATCTAATAATCAAATCTTGGCACATAATGCACTAAATACTCGTCTTTCCTTTCCTAACCGATGCTTACAATATATTGCTCACCCAAATCTCACTACATTTCCAAATGTAATGAAGCAATATCCTCCACAGGTAGAACTTGTGTTACCAATCCCAACAGTCAAAAATAATTACTTCAGCCGCAGATTACCCCCTCACTCAGAGTTATCTCGTGTAAAAAGAAAATGCACCGATGTGTCGCTACTGCTGAAACGATCTCACCGTTAGGCACATTCTCACTGAATGTATAGCTCACGAACCACATCGATTCTCTTCAGATTTACAGGAGATGTTGAGCAAAGATCTCACAACAATAATAAAACTTTTTCACTTCCTAAAAATCATCAATATTTATGATCACATATAGTCTAACTAATTGTAAATGTAATTGTAAATTTGTAAATTGTAATGTAATATAACTTGTAATAGTAATTGTAATTGTACATTGTAATGTAATGTGACTTGTAACAGTAATTGTTAATTTTTAACTATCTCACTTTGTAATTATATGTAACTTTCTCACTTTGTAACATTGTAAATATGTCAATAGTAATGTACTAACTTTGTAAATTCAGTGTAAATGACCCTAGTGGTCGAAACACTTAAATAAATAAATAAATACCTTCTTCTGATATACAAAAAACAATATTTTTCATAAAATATCTAAATAATTAATTATAAAATATTCGTATTATTATATTTATAAATAAATATACTTTTTTTTTTTTTTTTTTTATTATGACCTGCAATAACCCATCCTGAGACCTTTAAAAAGCGAATCAAGCTACCCACCCCTTAGGGATAGGCTATATCCAGTAAACACCCTATTGTGTCCAGAGGCTTCGAGGTAATTAAACTGCCTATCGGCGATATCGAAATCGATTCCACGCCGCGATATGTCGACTATCGAAGCAAAGAGCTGCAAAAAAATCGATATCACGGGAGAGAGATCCCATAAATTCGGAATTCGCTCGACCCTCTAGCGTAATTATGACGTGAAAGGCTTCCGGTAATAATCTCTATGATGTGATTTATCATTTCCGCCTCTGTCCCCGGAGCCGCCATTGTCTCTAAACTTTGATAAAAAAAAAAAGAAGGAACCGACCAGCGGAGGGAAAAAATTAATTATCCCTCGGTTTTAATTAAAACTGTTGGGTATTACAATTTCTAGGGGGTCAAAAAACAGAGCATTCGGTCTCTACTTAAATCCAGAGTTAACAAACCTAGTTATGAGATTCCAGAGTTCATCGGATTAATTTCGGGATTTTTTTTAAAGTTAATTTCAAGTCTTGAAATAAGAGCCTAAGTAAATATACTTAAATGAACTTAACAACGATATGGAAACTCAACTTCATAGCCTATGAACCAATAGCAATTCGTTGCATTGCTCGAAATGCAATGTTCAATTCTCCTTAATACCTTATGAATGAAAATCAATTGATGAAACAAGTGATAATTTGAATCCTTGTACAACAGATGTTGTAACTAAAAACTCCTATTTAGATGTGAAAAATAGAAATTCATAGCTTTTTAAAGTAATTTTTAGTCTCATTTTTCTTACGTATAAATATTGTATAAAAAAATTAAATTATAATATTTCCATTAAATATGGAAAATATGGTCAGAAATATAAATTATATATCTTTCTTGTATTATTTTTAAAGATATAATTTATATCTCTTTCTGGTATTATTTTTCATTTTTCCTCATATTCTTACACCTCTTTCCTGTATACGCGATGTATTTGAACTTGAACTGGTGCGCGGTTGTTCTTTACTATCATTATTATTATTATTATTTTTATTTAACCTCTCTTGATCTTTGTTTAATCTCAACTTAACTCTTTATTTTTCGTCTTTTAGTGAGTTAAATATTGTTTTTTCCTATCTAATTTTCTGTTTTATTGCGTATCCTTTACATTTTTACATATACATACGTATAATTACATTTTTAGTCTTAATTTTCATACGTATAAATATTGTGTAAAAAAAATTAAACCATAATATTTCCATTAAATATGAAGATGGTCAGAGATATAATATATATCTCTTTATGTATTATTTTTATAGATATAATTTATATCTCTTTTTGGTATTATTTTTCAATTTTCGTCATATTCTGATATCTCTTTCTTGTATACGCGACGTATTTGAACTTGAACTGGTGGTTGTTCTGTACTTATTTATCATCATTATTATTATTATTTTTAGTTAACATTACTTGATCTTTGTTTAATCTCAACTGAACTTTATATTATAACTATTTCATTTTTTATTTTCTTCTATTTGCATATAATTTTGTTTATACTTATTTTTACAAAATTATAATCCTACCTCAGTTTACCTTTTTGTATTTTATTATCTTACTATTTCAAAATGTTCTTCTTTATTTTTGTATCTTTGTATCTTTGATGAAGCTCTATAAAGTGGGACGAAACGTCGGAAAATAAATAGTAGTAAACTATTTTTGTTCATTTTGACCGCAACCCTGACCATCTATTTTATATTTGAAATCATACGATCAATTATTTATAAATATTATATAATATTTTCATATTTTATTTTATTATATGATACTACAACATGGTTTCCATCATTGAGATGTAAGCAAATTAACTAGTTTTTTTTATTAGATGTTTTAACTAAAATAATTTTAATTCTAGACTAATAACAAATATATTAATACCATGAATATTAATTTTAATTAAATACTTAGATATTAATAAATGAGTGGATGAAAATATTGAGTAAAATTAGCCATGAATCTGAGGAAAATAAACTCTAATGACATTTAATTCCTATTTTAGAAGGGAAAATTCAATTTTTATTTTCAAAAAGTTAAGATTTACAGAAGAAAATCTTGTGTAGAGTTTTAAAAAAAATTCTAAACTAAAATAACTATTTTTTCTAAAATATCATGCAAGACCAAATTTTATCCCAAGTACAAATATTTAAAATGCACACTATTAACTTTATTTGGCTAACAATTAATTTAGTAATTACATGGAAAATAAAATCAGGTGATTGGCTAAGACATAGCACGTATATACATAACCTGATGCGAGCCTAGGATCAGCTCCGTATCAGCAATGGTAGCATCAAATGCTGATAAGACAAACAATAGTGGAAACCGTTTCGCTGACACATGGTAGCTCAGAGACCGCCTAGTTATCTCCTACACGCTGCTCTATGCACATAATTTGTACTTCATAACCCTAACTATTGTACAGTTAAAAAAAATTATATGAGCTATATAAAAATGAATAAAAAATTTATTCTTAATTAAAAACAATTTTGATTCTTTTTTTCCTCTCAACTTTTATTCTTTAAAATTTCTCCAACGTTTCGGCCCTCAGGCCATTCTCAAGGATTCCACCAACAAAAAGTTTTTTTTATTTTTATATAACAATTACATTATTCCTTCAACTACACACTGATTTCTTTGTCCCAACCTTCAATATTGATGTCATTTCTTTTTTAAATCTTAACATTGTAGGCTAATTGCCCTTGTCACACCTTTAAAATAATTTAATTATTAAAATAATATCATAATCACTTCATAAAATTTTGTTTTTAAATAGATTTCTTACTTACATAACTTTTTCTAAAAAATTTATATCTTAGATTTAAAACTTTTTTTTTTATTTATTTATTGATATTTACAACTGTATAAAAAATACAACAAGTAAATTTGATCACAATGATATGATACAGGATGTAGAAAAACTACCCAGTAGTAGAACTCTAAAAGCAGTTTACAATATAAGGTCACGAGGCCATCTTCTTTTCAGGCGCCTCGGAGGATTGCCAGGAATGATAAAGGAAGCAAGGTTAGAAACTAGTGGGTTCGGGTGGTTAGGGAGTTTATTACGGAAGGAATAATATCGGGTTCGGGCTAGATCAGTTACATAAGGAACATTTAGGTCTTTATGGATGGTTTTATTAGGAACAAAATAAGGAGCATTGAGGATTTTACGAAGGATTTTGGATTGTAAGATTGGATACGAGAGGAATTCGAAGGTTTAGTAGAGCCCCAAAGCTCAACTCCGTATGTCCAGATGGGCCTTATTATTGTCATGTAGATCAGTCTTTTGTAATGAGTTGTACCGTTTGTCTATTAAGTGCTGTAATAGTCGGAATCTGCATGCAGTTTCCTGTCTTATCAGTCTTGTGTGAGGATTCCAGGTTAGTCGTTTGTCAAGATGTAGTCCAAGATAACGAATCACAAAATACTTAAATTGTCCAAATGTACAACTTTGATAGAATATCAGAGGCGTACATTTTTTTTATTTACTTCTAATTGAGAGACTTTTTCATTTTTTTTTAAATATCCTAACTCCAAGGACCCAAGTTCGAATCAGTATGTGACAGATAATTATTTATTTTGTTGCTGCAGCCGTGAGTCAACTCTGTGGGTACGGAAGATCTCCGTAGTTCCCTCAGCTTTATTTATTTATATATATTTGACTATATTTAATGCAAATCTCGTAAATTCGAAACTCAGTTTATAACGGCTTGAATTTAATAAGGCAGTGACCTAATAAAATTTTAAAAGAATTCTTGTGGGATATTTTCATAATTTTCCATCGAAACAAGCCTTTGATCCTCGAAGCGATATTTGTGGAGTTTTATTCGTCTATAAAACCCCATCATAATATTTTCAATAGGGTTTTCATCTGAATGAGGACTAATTTAAGCATAGGCGTTCGGATGAGGCAAACATATAATAATTAGTCAAGAAGGGATCGATGAATGAGTCCATGGTTATTCTGTTCTAGCTGACCCAGCAATCCTTTGCTATTGCTATATTTAGGGATGTATATAGAATTAATAAACACAATTGATAGTTTGTATTAAATTATTGCATTTATTTCAAATTAAACATCTACTTATACTATATTATTATGATTTAGTAACATAAATTAAACCAATACATGGGAGAAGGAATGAAAATGAAATTTGTTGGTCAGATCGGCAGATTTCTTAAAGTGTGATAAAATATGCAAACAGTTAAAGAAATCCTTAAATAAAAACTTTCGAAAAAAATCGGCAAATAAATTTCTGTATTCCAAAATTTTCTCCTTCCTTTGAAAAATAAAAAAAATTTAAATAACATCAACACAATGGAACCTAGTTTTTTTTATTATATGTTATAGCTAAAATAATTTTAATTTTAAACTATTAACAATTACATCAATGCCATTAATATAAATGTTTAATTAAATATTTAGATAGTAATAAATGAGTGAATGAAAATATTAAGTAAAATTAGCCATGAATCTGAGGAAAATTAACTCTAATGATATTTAATTCCTATTTTAGACGGGAAAATTCAATTTTTATTTTCAAAAAGTTAAGATTTACAGAAGAAAATCCTGTGTAGAGTTTTAAAAATAGCTAATTTAAACTAAAATAGCTATATTTTTTTTCTAAAATATCATGCAAGACCAACTTTTATCCCAAGTACAAATATTTTCTAATATTCAATTATTTATAAAAATTATATAATATTTTCACATTTTATTTTATTATATGATACTATAACATAGTTTCCATCATTGAGATGTAAACAAATTAACTACCCAATTACAAGGTGGCTTTATAGCAAACAATGGAACCTAGCTTTTCTTTTATTAGATGTTATAGCTAAAATAATTTTAATTTTAAACTATTAACAATTACATTAATGCGATTAATATAAATTTTTAATTAAATATTTACATAGTAATAAATGAGTGAATGAAAATATTAAGTAAAATTAGCCATGAATCTGAGGAAAATTAACTCTAATGATATTTAATTCCTATTTTAGACGG
>NW_027106340.1:190680-192512 GCF_000696795.3 Halyomorpha halys | reverse complement strand
ATGATATTTAATTCCTATTTTAGACGGGAAAATTCAATTTTTATTTTCAAAAAGTTAAGATTTACAGAAGAAAATCCTGTGTAGAGTTTTAAAAAAAAAACTAAACTAAAATAGCTATTTGTTTCTAAAATATCATGCAAGACCAACTTTTATCCCAAGTACAAATATTTAAAATGCACACTATTAATTTTATTTGGCTAACAATTAATTTAGTTTGTATTAAATTACACAATTGATAGTTTGTAATAAATTATTATATTTAGTTCAAATTAAACATCTACTTATACTGTATTATTATGATTTAGTAACATAAAATAAACCAATAGATAGCGATAAAGAACGAAAATGTAACTTGTTGGTCAGACCGACAGATTTCTTAAGGTGTGGTAAAATATGCTTACAGTTAAAGAAATCCTTAAATAACAACTTTCGAAAAAAATAGGAAAATAAATTTCTGTATTCCAAATTTTCGCCCCAAATCGGCCTTCCTTTTCATCGGAAAAATCAAAAAAATGTTAATAAGATCAACACTACTCGACCAATCTACACCAAAATTGGCAGTGGTTCAGGTAGGAATTGGATTAAATGAAGAGGAGTTGTAAAAAATTGTATGAGCAATAGTCACTGGAAAAAAAAAAAATCATCCGAGTAAAAAAAAGTTGAAAAATTTATAATTTTAAATTTCTTTGAAAAATGCTATTTGGAAATTTGAGAGAACACTAAAAACATATATTAAATTATTTTTTCTAAAATAAAAAATTTTTGAACTACTTTACCCCAAGTAAAATTATGTTTTTATAATTTTTTATCAATATAATATAGCTTAATGGATTCAGTGATATTTTTTTCTTATTCTTCGGAAAGAAATGAATCAATTGGTGTACAATAACTATGAAAAAAATTATGCATTCTGAGCTACAAAACAAAAACTCTTAATTTTGTTCATAACTGTTTTCAACTTGAAAAAATGGTGAAAGGAAATATTTTGAAAAAAAAACAAAAACACGTAAATCGGTCCAGTAATTCAAAAATTTATGGGGGACAATGATTCGACCATTCCATTTTATATATTAATAAAAAAAATATTCAAACCAAAATAGTTTAAGTGTTTTTAAAATTGTTTATTTTAAATATTAAATATCACTAATTGCTCCGATTTGTTATTGAATTTTATTTATCAATTCGTGATTTTATATATTAATTATTTATTTTTTAAAAAAGAAATATTTCATTTATTTATTCATTTTTTTTTATTTGTGTATTGGTATTGGTAATGATAATTGGTGGGGGGGGGGCTGTGTACAAGTCCGGCAAGTGGACCTCCTGGTCCTTTTTCTCAACCTCTGGCGGCTATCTGAGTGGCCCTCAAGGTGGGAGTTTCAAGATTCATTCTTCGGGACCGCCAAAAAATAAATATCAACTGCCCCAGCTGGGAATCGAACCCACAACGTTCCGAACCGAGCGCACTGGGACCTGCGCCCAAACCCGCACGGCCGTCACGTCCCATCAAGAATATATAGAAATATATGAAAACAATTAAATATTTAAAAATACATAACACAACACCAGGGCCCTGTTTCATAATGGAACTAATAGTACAAGTAAAAAAGTACAAGTGTACAAGTTACTAAGTACAAGCTTAATACTTGTACCGGGAGAAGCGAGTTCACTTGTACTATTGAAAAAGTACAAGTAAACATAAGAGCAGGTTATGTATTCTTATCATTGGTAGATCGTGAAACCATTTAGCTGTTAATGTGTTCAAAAATCGCTTTAAGAATTAAATTTTCAGCATATAGAGTTTTTTTTTTTAAAGTAGCAAGTATTAAAGT
>NW_027106340.1:183813-185090 GCF_000696795.3 Halyomorpha halys | reverse complement strand
TAGAAAAGGCAGCTCATGTCACT
This sequence comes from Halyomorpha halys, assembly GCF_000696795.3. Classification (NCBI taxonomy): domain Eukaryota; kingdom Metazoa; phylum Arthropoda; class Insecta; order Hemiptera; family Pentatomidae; genus Halyomorpha; species Halyomorpha halys. Next base: position 185,067 of record NW_027106340.1, on the reverse strand, counting down.
TATTTTCCCGGTTTAGAAGCCTAATATCGACAGTAAGGTGTAACCTTCCAATGTTTTACTTGTACTTTCGAAAGTACAACTTGTATTTTGTACTTTGTAGTTATGATTCGAAATAGTACAAAGTACAAGTAAAAGACTTGTAGTATTAACTTGTACTTTATTATGAAACAGGCCCCAGATAGTTCTTGTTTACGATAGAAGATAACAACTCATGAAAACTCTATTTATAGAAAATAATAAATAAGTAAAAACAGCAATTGAAAAAAATATTTTGACTTGCTACAGTAGTCACTTCTTTATCAAATACCTAAAGGCATTTTCAATTTTTTTTTTTTAATTTTATATTTTAATGATTATTTATCAGTTAAGGACATTTGATATATTCATTGACAATATTTCAAATTTCTATTTAGTTTAAATAATGTGTATTTTGGTCATTTTTCTTATTTTTTATGACATTATTGTGGTTATACATTCTCTGAATCATTAGTCGCTTCACCTTTATATACACACAGCCGAGCAATGTATACACAAAGTTTTAAGGGGCCTATAATGTTGGCCAAGCCATGGCGAACTCAGCCATAGCCATGCGCGAGCATGTAGATGAGTGGCTTGGCTTAGCTGGTACGAGTTGGCCTAAGCTCGTTGCCGATCTGTCGAGAGTCGGTTTTTTGGGCACAGATCAAAGGGGGTTCGTGAGAGTGCTGGTTTGCCATCTCTACCATTGTTCTTTGTTTAGTTGCAACTGGGAGCTGTTAGGAGAATAAAGGTTGTTTGTTGTTTTTTATACAACTTTTTATAGTATGTTTTATATTCAATCTTATTTATTTATATTTAATATCCTTCCATTTTCTTTCTTTTTTTTGTAATAAAATAATGTAATCTGGCTATGGCTGAACCACTAGTACGTCCGCCATGCTTGCCTCTCTGAATAACACTGACATGTGGTTGGTCCGCTCTTTGATTACTGATCATTTTTACAAGCCTCCGATTCATGTGGAATCCACCTTTATTGGTGTTTTAAATTTAAGAAATTTTAAATTTTGTTAATAGGACAATATTAGAAGTGTCTTTCGCACGAGATAAAATCCCCATATTTTTAATTGTTAAAATTAATTTTAATTGTTCTGATAACCATAAATTACTCTAGTAGGCCGAGGGCTGTTTATAATGAAGTATTAAAAAAAATCTTAATTTTAACAATACTTTTTTGTTAAGAAATCAACTAGCCAAAATCATTAATAATATATAACA
>NW_027106340.1:172030-183743 GCF_000696795.3 Halyomorpha halys | reverse complement strand
TATAATATATATGTTAATATATAACATTTATTCTAAATCAATGTCTCTGAGATAATGACTGCTGTTCGGTACCTTATCTATCAATCCTATGAGTAAGCAGATAAGACCCGATGCCATAGTATTCGCCATCAACCGCTTTAGCCATTATGGTCAAAATTATCTTTTATATTATTTTTTCAGTAATCGAATTTAATATTCGACTTTACTGTGTTTGATTTAACTCTCTCCAATATTTTTTTTATTTATTTAATGTAATTTACATTACATAATTACATAATTTACATTACAATTAATGTAATTGCTATCTGGTTTTGGCCAAATCGGCAACATATGGGACATTGAGGTCTTGATGACTTGATTTGTGACAAAGTAAGGAGCATTAAGGATTTTACGAAGGATTTTGGACTGTAAGGATTGGATTCGGGAGGAATTTGATGGTTTAGTGGAGCCCCAAAGCTCAACTCCGTATGACCAGCTAAGCCTTATAATAATAGTCTTGTAGATCAGTCTTTTGTAATGGATTGGCAATTTAGACCGTTTGTCAAATAAATGTTGCAATAGTTCGAATCTACGAGCAGTTTCCTGTCTTTTCAGTCTTGTATGAGGATGCCATGTCAGTCGTTTGTTGAGATGTAGTCCTAAGTAACGGATCTGTTCGACAGGAATAATACTGTAGGACAAGAGGTCATTGGTTTACGACGAAGGGTAAATGTGATTTGGTGGGATTTATTGAAATTAATTTTAATCCTCCAATTTTGGCACCATTCTTCAAGGGTGATTGGAGGGTTTGGGATACAATGTGAGGATCATTGTTCACTGGCAATAAACATGTATCATCGGCATACGTGGTGAGGATAGTGTTAGGATGGGTTGGGATGTAAGCTGTGAAAACTGTACAAAGGATAGGACCAAAGATACAACCCTCAGGTACACCACAGCCTGACGGAATAGGGATGAATAAGCATCGTATGAGGAAAATTTAAAATTTGTTCTGTAGAAAACTATAGTCATTAGAAAAATGTGATTTAAAAAAATAAATGTGATTTGGTGGGATTTATTAGAATTAATTTTAATCCTCTAGTTTTGGCACCATTCTTCAAGGGTGGGATTAGAAGGTTTGGTATACAATGTTCACCAAAACAAAAATGATTTTTTTCTAAACTATAGCTCGTTCCATCACAAAATAAAAAAGAATACATAAATGTCATATATTAAATAAGAAAATTAGGTTTATGATAAAACTTAGTCGTAAAAAAGATTATTTATGAAGCCCTGGTTTATTTACGTTCCTATTGATCGTAAGTCAGTGTTTATGAAGTTGTGTTAAGTTATACAGGTAATAATCTTTAGTACCTAGCCTCACTAAATGCTCATTAATGATGATGATATCGTAGATGATCTTTCAGAGACCGAATCGTAAATCTATTGTTTTCCATCGACGCTACGCGATCTAAATCCATTGGGAGCCCTTTCTTGGACTCGGATACGATTAGCCTTCATCTCCTTTCAGAATTAATTACTTATTATCCCTTTCATCTCGGAACAAGATATCGATTCTCGTTCAGAATGATCCCCCCTTCACGAATTACCAAGCTCCTTGGACTGGACCCTTCCAGCTAGTAGCAAAAGCTTTCAGGCAAATTGTTCTCTCCTCGTCCATACTCCAGAGGGGAAGCAAAAGTGCAATAAATGTTATTATACTGAGGACAGTTATGTTCATTGGATTTGGAAGGCAATTTCGTGACGTCTTAGTCTTGGTCATAGAAGCAGTAACGTACTCCAGTAAACTTCAAAGCAAAAAAATCTTTGCTGACTGCATAGCTGTTAAGTCAATTGTATGGTGGTAATTTCATTAGTGTATTATTTTCTCTTAAAAATCTGTATAAACATCTAATGTAAACTTTTCTTAGTAAAACTGCTAAAAATATAAACAGACTTTTCAATGCATGAAAACCTAATACTAATAATCTAATTTTAAGTAGTACAGAAGCTATTAAAAAGCATTTTTATTAGCTTATGTACCAATTAAAAAAATTAGAATATAAAACAAAAGAAAATTTTAATTAATTAAACTTTTTCACTAATAAAATTTTATATAAGGAAAACTCGGTGTTGGAATCTGGCTCCAAACGGTATGTTTTTCCTATTTATTATTATTCAAACTCCCCACAGAATTCTCATAAGTATCTCGAATAAATAATTCATATTCTCATATAAATTTCACTGAGACTGCTCCTCTCTAAATTACAAGATCTAAATAAGAAAACAAAAAGATGACTTGGCACAGAGAGAGGACGGAATGAAGCTTGGAGGACATATTACACCCTTTGACATTGGAGCCACACGGCATCTGAATGTCAAGCATTTGACACAAACAACACATATACGAAAACATGAGCGTCTTATTTAAATCCACCAAGAGAAAACAAGGACGAATACTTGAAAAATAAAATATAACATACAGAAGATATATTCTAAGCGTTCATATAGAATACGCCATAAATTATCAGTCAGCAAAAGAACAGATCTAATTGTGTAGTGTGGCCAAGAGACTTATTAAAATAAAAATGGACAATTGGAGTTCTGGCAATGGTCAGATTCTCCACTCACACGTGGGGGATAGAGTGGGCTCAGGGATCCTCAAGTCGATTGTGTAAATATTGTATATTAGAGTGTAAATGTGACTAGAGACTATATTATTTTATCATTATGTTACTTTATTTATTTATTTTTCATACAGATAGTTTGATTATGTTCATCTTGTCTATTCTTTTGTTAGTATATATATTAAGAGAGTTTTTTATTTTTTTTTTTTAATATTTTTTTTTATTTTAGTATGTATGAGATCATTCATCACTATTACCTATTGCCCACAACTGTGTGGTAGATTGTAATATCTATCAATAAATAAATATATAAAAAAAAAAAAAATTGTGCAGTAATCAAAAATAATTCCTTTCATATATATTGATAACTTAATTTTCTCCTCTGTTGTATCTATACATTTGTTTTGGTGGGTCTTGAAGATCAGTCTATAATTACTTTATATACATCTTTTAGTGACGTTTCGCAACTTTATTGTTTGCATAGTCATGCCATACAATGTGAAAAATACAGTTTTTTTAGAACGTAGACTCTCTTCAAATAATTATCACAAAAAACTTCTCAACTGCAGTGTTCTCTACCTTATGATGCTAATATGTTCAAATTTTGGAAATGACTGACCTTCCCCAAAATTGAACACGGAAAATCGAAAATGCGCTCTGGAGAGGAGTTGCGTCAGATGTACGCGAAGCTGGATTAGGTGTCGTGAAAGCCAAATAATATGGCAAGATCATGTATGCTCAGAGAATCAGTTCCCAAACAATTCCTCAAAGGCCTAGAAGAAGACGTAGAGGAAGACTACGCATGAGGAGGCTGGAAAAAGTAGAGAAAATTTAGATGGAGGATGCTTGACGTAGGTATGAGAGCGGAGAAAGATTATAAGATAGGTCCAGATTCTTTAGTGCCACTTAATAAATTCAAATAAATATATGGGCGAGCGAGATGACTCGATGGTAAGGCACTGTGCTACTAACTCGAAGGACTTTCGAATCCGACTATGACAGATATTTTTTTATTTAAGGTAATTTACAACTGTACAAAATAATACAATACGTAAATATGTTGTATGTTTCATACACACTTGAAAATCTTGGGAAGGAACCACCCATTGGTGGTACTTCAAACATTAATTTAAATTAGAAGGTACTGTGGCCATCTTCTTTTCAGACACCTCGGAGGATTATCAGGGATTGTTAAGAATGAAAGATTAAGAATTAATGGATTAGGATGGTTTAAGAGTTTGGAATGAAAAGACGCATATCTGTTTTGGGCCAAATCTGCAACGAATGGGATGTTAAGGTCTTTGTGAATAAGTTTATTTGTAACGTAATAAGGAACATCAAGGATTTTGGATTGTAAGGATTGGATACGGGAGGAATTTGATGGTTTGGTAGAGCTCCAGAGTTCAATTCCATATGTCCATGGTTAATTGGGAAATTATTAATTCTGTTACTATAGCCATGAGTAAATCCTGTGGTTTCGAGAGCCCTCAACCTGACTCATAAAGTGAGATCCCTCAATTGTGATAAAACTGGTAGTCGAGGGTGATTCTGACCGAACAACTTCCTTGCACGACCGTTAGTCTAGGAACTATTAGAGAAGTAATTACCTTCTTACAAAGTACGGCACCACAGATATTTAATAGGATGTAGTGGTACAGAATTATATAAATACAGTTCAGAAGAATTATATTTATTCTTGCTAGCTACACATTTTAATTTATGTATCTGTTTCCTCACGAAGTAAGTAAAGTTGTGTTTGTTATATATTTTAAACTTATAATTAAAATTAGCGAAACGTCCATGATAAAAATTAATTATTCAGTCACTATAGTGTTAGAAAAAAAAGAAGCAAAATAATGAAGGCGACTAGTGAAAATAATTTAGTACTATTTTTTATTATTTATTCACTCTCCATGAACTAAATCTGTCTTTTTAAGTTAATAACTATTAATCCTTGCCTGTTTTTTATTCATGTTACATTAACTAAACGCATATTTTTGTTTATTTAAGCATCAGTCACAAAACAGAAAAAAAAAAAAAAAAATTTTATTTAAGAATGAATTATTTGCTTTTAAGAACTACACTAAACCTAATAACTTCCTCGAAAGTTCATTATTGATTAATTTTAAAACTAAATCGATATAACACTTAGAAAGTAAAACAATCGAATCTCCATAGTAACGATAAGATCGATCCTTATCCTATGAGTAACGACGTAAAAAAATGTTGACCATAGAGCAGGTGCAGCTGATCCGGCCAATACCGGCTTATTTTGATTTATTACCTCAATGTTTTATTTTTATTTATATTCCAAATTTTATTATTTTTTTTATTAAATATACAAGATTTTTATAATCCAACTCTTCATAACTCTGATTTTTTTTTTACAATAATTAATTTAAGAGGTACTTTCGCTAGAACAATTAGTAATAATTTTCTCCTATCAATTTCAGCATCAATCAATTAATCATAAGTTTAATAAGGAGGTATTCCGAAGCAAAACATTATCCATTGTACATATTACATTTCACGGGATGGCTCAGTGGTATGGTACTGAGGATATCACTACTAACTCCAAGGACATGGATCGCATCCAGCTAAGGCAGATAATTATTTATTCTGTTACTACCATGAGTCAACCATGTGGGTTTAGGGAGTCCTCCGGGGCTCATCCAGTCTCTTAGATTGAATACCCTTAATCGGGGATGATCTAAAAGCAGAGCTTCCTTATAAAGTTATGAACAGACGACCTTGTCATTTGTTTAGTTTATTTAGTAATTCAACACATAATATATTATATTATTGTTAATATATTATGTTGGTGTTGTTTTATAGTTAAAATTGTCTGCTTTAGTCATTTGTTCCCTTATTTTAACATCTTTTATTGTTGTATTCAAGGTTACTTTTGTTTGTTTGTTTGTTAGTTTTTGAAAGGGCGTTTAACAGCCTGGTCATCAACGCCCGTTGGTTGTTGGCTTTGGTAAGGCCTAGTTGTTTTAGTCATAGCTTTGGTATGGTGTACTGATCCGCACCAATTATAATTAAATTTGTGGCAATTATAATTTGTTTAATAATCGTAACGATATTGGAAAGGATGGTGAAAAGCAGATAACTCACTGTTCTAATTTTAAAAATAAGGCAAGATAAATAGATAATTATAATAATTAAAGGCTGGTTATTATGCTAGTCTGATGGATGAATTTAATGACTTTTACAATTACAGATTCGTCGTTTCTCAACGCCATTGGGACATTTGTTGGTATCCCTAACTGGTTCAGAGTTGATGTGTAGTGACGACATTCTTCAAAAATGTGTTTGACGGTCAGATTGCCATTACATTTTGAACATTTTGGAGGTGCCTCTCCTGTTATGAGATGGATGTGTGTCAGTCGGGTATGTCCTATTCTGAGTCGGGTGATCACTACTTCTTCATGGCGTCTACTTCGGCTTACTTTTGTTTAGGTTACTTTTGTTTTAACAGTCATCAAAATGAATTTTTCTCTTGAGTGTGATTCTGACCAAACCACCTACACGCACAACATTGGTCTAGTAACAGAACTTCATAGGTATTAACAGTACAGATTTTATTTATTTAAATATTATAATCAGGAAATAAAACCTTTTTGTAAAAAAGAAAAGAAATCGATTTTTAGGATTAGGATTAGTTAATTTCTTTTTTTAAATATTTATTTATTGCTATTTACAACTTTACATTATAATACATTTAGTAAATCTGATCTAAGTTAAATTGGAGTGTTACAGGCGTGTAGAGAAACTACCCATTGGTAGCACTCTAATGACATTTTACATTAGCTGGTCTCGTGGCCATCTTCTTTTGAGGCTCCTCGGAGGATTGTCAGGAATGGAAGAGGATGCAAGATTAGAAACTAGTGGGTTAGGGTGGTTAGGGAATTTATTATGGAAGGAATGATATCGGGTTCGGGCTAGATCGGTTACATATGGAACATTAAGGTCTTTATGGATGATTTTATTTGTGACAAAGTAAGGAGCATTGAGGATATTATGAAGGATTTTGGATTGTAAAGATTGAATACGAGAGGAATTCGAAGGTTTAGTGGAGCCCCAAAGCTCAACTCTATATGTCCATATTGGCCTTATTGCAGTCATTTAGATCAGTCTTTTGTAATGTGTTGGAAGTTTAGACCGTTTGTCTAGTAAGTGCTGTAATGGTCGAAATCGACGTGCACTTTCCTGTCTTTTCAGTCTGGTGTGAGTATTCCAGGTTAGTCGTTTGTCCAAATGTAGTCCAAGGTAGCGGATCTGTTCGACAGGGGTAAGAGTAACATCGTTAAATAAAACTGTAGGGCAGTTAATCCTCCAATTACGACACCAATCTTCGAGGGCTGTGATATGGGATTGGAGATTTTGGGATATAATTAATGGGTTATAATTAACCCTATGTTAACAGCAAGCACACAGGTGTCATCGGCATACATGGTGAGAATAGTGTTAGGATTGGTTGGAATGTCAGCTGTATAGACGGTGTAGAGGATAGGACCAAGGATACTACCTTGAGGAACACCAGCGGACTGAGAAAAGAGGGATGAATATAGTTAATTTCGAATTTTAATTTAAATGAATCAACATGATAGGCATTTTAAGAGCATCTCCAACATAAAACAATCTCACTGTATTCCCATGTTTCAAAGCTATCTTTTGATTTATCCTGTTCTGACACAAACAAATTAAAACAATTGAAACAAGACTCCAAACAGAATCGTGAAGAGCTAAAACTCTGATTAAAATTACAGTTATATGGATACGCAACGCCAAACGAAATCGGACACTAATTAATGAGGATAATCTGCAATTAGCGATTAAATATTAATTGCTACAAAGAAATATCTGAAATGCAAATGCGACGTTTTGCTAAAAACATGAGCAATACGACAAAGCTAATGTGGATGGAGGTTCTATTCAAATGAGTTATCCGACCGGGCCTATAATTAAAACGGGGACCGCGAACAGACCGCAGCAAAGGTTATTCCCTATTGGCTACAGAACGCTATCCTATCGCGTTTTTAATTGGCTATTCCCCCACTCTGCTAGCACTTGATAAGCCAATGGCATTCCGCCTAAATCCCATTAATTTGATACTGACGATCACAGGTACTGAAGCTTAAACAGTGCTCAAATTAAAAAAAAAAAAATCTCACTACGAAAATAACCCTACCTCAAACTCTTGTTTCTTATTTTCATATCTCCTTAAACATATTAGTGGATCGTTAGTGATGTTATCTATAAAAATTAATGAAACTTGGTTTAGTAGTCGGGTGTATTCTACTAAACGCCACGGCTCTTTCCTTCCAAATGTAACAGCATAAAGTCAACATTAATTGCACCATGTCCAATTCTCAACCATGAGGGCAGAATGTCAGTTTTTATGTTTTTTTTCTGAATAGCTCAACTTTTCTTCATAAAAATAGGTTCTATATCAATTCTCATCAAGAATATCTTTTACACAATATTATATATTGTTTCAAATTATGAAAAATTTTATTTTTATTTTACAAAAAAAACAAAAAAAAAAAACTGAATTGCTATTTTGAAACCTTGCAATTTAGATAATAAATTTTCAAAATCAAGCATTTATTTATTTTCTTTTATTGTTGTTCATTGTAACCATATTAAAAAATTTACTAAAATTTATAAATTTTATTTAATCTCGGAATTTAATCGACACACTGTATTTTAATTGTGGACTGCACTTGTTTTCTTTTTTATTACAGTTTTTATTACATACTCTCCCAGCAATTTATATTCCACGTTTCATTTACATTCTATTTTATATTACATTAAAAATTGACGAAACTCGAGACTTTACTTAAAACACATTAAAACCTGCAAATATAAAAGCTTTCTGTGTGGTGACACAGTTATTTGGGACTGAAAATACAGGTTACAGCCTAACCTACAGTATAAAGTAAAAAACCTGGTGGTGATTCTACACATCGAATACAATAAAAAAAGACCTCTTAATCTATGTCTGATTCTCAATCATAAGGGCAGAAATTATAAAATTTGTTTTAGAGCTAAAAAGATATTTTAAATCGATCATTTTAAACTGTTACAGACAACGGTACATAAAAACTAGAAACATATAAAAATACATTCTTCGTTTACATCTAGCCAATAGATTTAGAATGATAGTAAAATACTTTAGTGAAAACACAACCACACCAAAAAACTAAAACAACGTTTTAAAAATACAACTTACAAACTTGAGAAAATCCTTTGATTAAACCATTCATAAGCTCTTACCTGGAAAATAAAAATATCAAAATTAATTTAAAATAATCATTAATTATAAACATACACAGCATTATTATAGTCATAATACAACTTATAATTATAGTATGTACACTGATGATCGTGGTAATCCTCGCCAATCATGAGGAGTCTCACAGAATAAAAGATGGGTGGGAGGGGGATGTTCAGTCATTGGTTAAGAATGCAATAGATAGGTGGTACTTATGCCAACGTTTCGCTTCAATTTCAGGCCTCCTTCAGGGCTAAGTACAAACAAATTAACAACTATGGGCTATGATCACTTCCAAAACATAACAAGCTCCAACAAAAAGAAAAAATTGAACCTTGTTTTCAATATGTATATATACTTGTTTTTGCCTTCTTTTATATTTTCCATATTTTTCGTGTTATAAAGTTTTTATTTTTAATTTAGCCCTCAAAGAATGGTGTCGCAATTGGAGGATTAAAATGAATTTCAACAAATCGCATCAAATTACCTTTACCCTAAGTCGTAAACCTACTAAATGCCCTACAGTATACTTCAATAATGTTGCGCTTACCCCTGTTGAACAGATCCGCTACCTTGGACTACATCTGGACACACGACTAACCTGAAATCCTCACACAATACTGAAAAGACGTCGATTTCGACTATTACAGCACTTACTAGACAAACGGTCCAATTCATTACAAAAGACTGCTTTACATGACAATTATAAGACCTATATGGACGTACGGCGTTGAGATTTGGGGTTCCACTAAGCCTCCGAATTCCTCTCGTATCCAATCCTTACAATCCAAAATCCTCAATGCTCCCTACTTCGTCACAAATAAAATCACCTACAAAGACCTTAATGTTCCATTTGTAACCGATCAAGCCCGAACTAGGTATTGTAAAAATGTTTTTAGAGTGCTATCAATGGGTAGTTTCTCTACTTGTTTGTACCATACCATTATGATTTCCTCAAATTTACTTGATGTATTTATGTACAGTTGAAAATATCAATAAATAAATTAAAATAAAAAAAAATAAATAAAATTTTTATTTTACCCTAATTGAAATCTTGTTTGAATTCAGCCCCAAAGAAATATTATCAGAATGAAATATATACTACTTATAAATTATCAGTGTTGTTCAGTCAAGACCACAGCCAATGAAAGCCTTCAGATAACGTATAATTAATTGATTCTTAAAAACTTCATATTTACCCCACTAAATGAATTAAATGGCTCCATAACCCACAGGGTTGACTAACGGCAATAGTAGATTAATAAATAATCATCTGCCACTGCCGGATTCGAACCACAATTCTTAGATTTAGTGCCACAGCGCCTTACCTCTGGGTCTTTATATAAACAGTATCTTAATCTCAGCATTAAAATTAAATAATGAAATTATTAAATATGTATTTTAAGATTGAAAATTTTAAATTTTTATTTTCGATTGGGATATTCTTAAAAGCAATTTCACTTCAGTTACGTTCTAAAAATTGTGAAATTATTGTTTAAAAATGTACATTTTTCAAAAAATAAAAAATTTCGGTGAGACGAAAATATAAAAAATACAAAAGACGTAAACGGAGCAAATATAATCTAATGAATGAAGTTAAAAAAAGTTAAACCTCGGCAAAGTCACTTGAGTGTGACACACGAGCCTTTTCATTTCGTCCTTTGCTAAATAATTGAGGAAAGGAAGCTACAAAGAAGTGGACGACTCATGCAAAATGAATAAATTGGGCACAAAGAGGTGTAAAGGAAATAAAACCGCACGCATCGGAGCGCCAACGATTGCCCTAGTCTCCTCTGAAAGAGGAATAAAAGAAATACAGAAAAAGATTTAAGGATAGGGAGGATACAATACAAAGGAGGATACCAGGTAGGGATGAAAAGGGATACATAATATCGGTGTCTGGATAATGGTTTGTTTGTCAGTTGTCGGTCGAGTACCTTCATGGAGATTGCGTTCTCTCATTGAATACAAATCCGAGATAGAAGGGTCAGTTTTTTCTTAGAATAAATTTTGTCTAAATTAACACAATTTATTTTACTAATGGCATTACCACAACAACGTTCACACATTTATCTCCATTAATTTATTTATTTGATGAAATAAACTGAAGCATACTATAACGAATATTCCTCAGGAAAAAAACCTCTCTTTACAGACAATTTTATTAAGGCCCCAGTCAAGAAGGTATACATTTAACACATAGCCGTCAGGAAAAATTTTCATACCACCATTTCAACACTAACTGTAGAAATGACATAGAAACAACGTAACTCTTTGAGCTTTGGGGCTCCACTAAACCTTTGAATTTCTATCGCATCAAATCTTTATATCCGTCTTACTTATAGTACATGAGCCGGGAAGAAAAAAAGGCAGATATTTCACCCCAACTTTAATGAAAACTATGTATAATAACTAATTAAAACTGGTGAGTCTGCCAAGTATAGGTATGGGGAATAAAAAATGGCGGCTGTTTCAAAACCTTAAAAAACATTAATTTTTCATTCGGAGTTCTGTATCTTCAAAACTACCGACAACACTAAAAAAATCTAAAAGAACATTATTTAAAGGAGAGTAAATTTCCAGTAAATTAGCCATAATAGAGCTAATTACGTCCAATAGTTCTCGAGATTTTTTTTTTAAATAGCACCATTCCTTAAAAATGTACTGAAAGTTAGTAGTTTTTTTTTTTCTTAATAATTTATTTATTGTTATTAACAACTGTATACAAATATATACAAAAAGTAAATTTCCTGTAGGTGACATAGTGGCACGATAAAAACATGTGGAGAATCTACCCACTGATAGAACTCCAATAACATTTCTAGAG
>NW_027106340.1:163740-170799 GCF_000696795.3 Halyomorpha halys | reverse complement strand
ATTTTATATAATATATATCCCTAATTAATTTTATACATATATGGAGTGAGAACGTTTTTCAAATCCTTGCTATTTAGCCTCAATTTTCTGTGGAGTAACCCTTATATGAGTATCATACTTGAGTTTACTAAACCTTATAGAATTAGTAGATGGTCAAGAAGAATAAAATAATTTTTTTTTTTTTTATAATGACCGACGTTTTGACCAACACTGCAGCTCATTTATCAGCGTTTTGATAGGTGAGAATGTACACTACTAAACAAAAAAGTATACAAATTTTCAATGAAATTAAAGAATCTAAGCAAGCAAAAAAGCATTTTGTCATCATCTTGAAGTTTACTTCAAAAATCATTTTTTTTTTTTAACATTTTGTGATATCAATCTATAGAAAATTTAATTTTGAAAAAAAGTTAAATATTATTGATTTTAAAAAATAATCATTCTTTAAAAATGTGTTTATAGAATAAATAACCAGAAAATGAATCCATTAAAAAAAACAAAAAAAAACTCGTATAGACAATGCAAAAACATTCGTCTGTCGCATTTTAACTAAAAACATATAAATAATAATACTTTATAAAAAAATAAATATATATTAAAAACAATGATTTTAACCTGTCAATAGTTTAAAATAACAATTTAGTACTTATGTTTTAAGAAATAAAACAATGGAAACAATATGTGATAAGGTATTTATCCTTCAAATGTTAAATAACTGAGTTCTTTCCAGTGTAGCCCGCCGTACATAATTGCTAAGAGCTCTCCAATTAGAAAATTTTAAGAAAGTGAATAAATGCTCTTGAGAGCAGGTCCGCTGCCCAAAATATTTTATTATAATTTTATTATACTTGGGACAAGTTCCCATGAAGTAAAATTTATCTTTCTTTTAATCAGAGTTACATTTATCTATCTGAGTAGTTATCTGCCAGGTCTGTAACTCCCATAAATAAAATATAATAGTATATATTTTTTCAATTAAAAAACTTTTGTTTATTAGTGTATGCTTCGACTTATCGCACAAGCCCTAGCCAATGTTGCATGGCCACAAAACTTTGGCATCTATTTGTTTTTCATCTTCGCAACCCATCTTATCTATTTTTTCTTTTTAATTTATATAAATCACTAAATCACATGCAGTACACATTTCATATGCATCGATGTTCATTTATAATAAAGCAATCATTTTTATTTTATTTTATTTTTTTTTTACTACTCGTTGACAAGACCCACCCGTGCGATAATAAGTTATGTCCAATAAAGGCGCAGAGAAGACCACAAGGGATCGACCGCTCGTTGAGAGATGGTTCGGCGAGCCAGAAAGTCCCTTTGCCATATTGGAAATATGTTTTGCCGCACTGTCGGGGGGGTGGGGAGGAGGTGAAAAATAGCACCCTCTGGCGGGCAGTCAGGAATCCAAAACGTGTATTTTCCGGTCCATCAGAGCTTCATTACTCTTCTGTCGGTATTGCCCCGCTGTGTTTGGTATTCAAAATGCGATACTCTGTCGGGAGCTGCTTCAATAGAAATTCGGTAGAAACATGAGAAATGGCTTCTTTCATGAATAATAATTAAGCGAAACCTGCATTTATCACGGGCAGAACATCACTTTACTTCTAATCTTCACAGAATTGTGCTTAATGCTGAGTTAAATCTGAAAAGGAATTTAATGAATTGAAAACTGTTTAATGGAACGTTGTGGGTTCACCATATAATTAAATGAAGAAAGAGTTAACGGTGGCAGTCGGGAAAGGAACACAGAATAGCATACAAATCTATTAATTAGTAGCCAAAGTATCGCCCTACATCAAAGGCTTGTTCATGGTTAAATTAAAACAATATAAATAGAAAAGTATGACAAATTTAGAAAATTTAAATCTGTATTACTACCACCTATGAAGGGTAAGGGGTTCATTTTTTTGTAAGGAAGTACAATTACTAGGACAACAGTTGTGCAAGGAGGTAATTTTGTCTGAATCACGCTCGACCGAAAGATTTTTATCCAATTAAGGGTAACAACAGAGTAGGGTTTGGAGAAAATTATGAAATTCGAAAACCGGTTTTTTAGTAGAAAATATCGGTTTTCAATGTATGAATAACACTTCGGTTGCAAGTGAGAGGGTATTTTCTATTTCGGGGAATTTTGTGAATAACCTAAGGACACGGCTAAATAGCAAATCGATAGACGTCCTCTGTTTTCTGAAATCATATTTCATTAAACAAAAAAATAAAATATTTAAATTTGTGTTAAAATTGCCCGAAATAGAAAATACTCGGTCCTTTGCTTAATTGTCTTTAAGACTAAAATTAATTTTAATAAGTGTATGCATAAACTTTATTTACTCTGGTCTTTCGACTTTGATTATAATTTACATTATATAATACACAGTTATATATTTTCTAATTGTTTTTAATAAGTATTCATCAGTATCTAATAACATTGTTTTTTAAAAAAATAATATGGTTATTATGAAAATATATTGTTTTTATTTATTCTAACCCTTTGCTGAATAACTCGTTTCACTATTATAAAAATATTTACATCCTTATATGTGAACATTATGCATAAACAACAATCCTGGTCAACTATTATACTAAATTGCATAAGAAAATGTTACTATCAATAAAATTGAACAGTAAATAATTTCAGTCAAAAACTGCTTTTAATCACTCTAAATTTTATGTTAAAATTTTTTGTCGAATTATAGAATATTCGAGCAAAAAATTTTTTTATAAAAATTCGAAACCGGTTAAAATCGGTTTTCTGGAAAAATTACTATTCGAAAACCGGTTTTTTAAAATGTCGGTTTTTGTATAAACCCTACAACAGGGGTTGTTAATATTTCTGTTGTAACATTTTATTAGTTTACCACATTATTGGATGCGTCGGTCGGATTGATTGGATTTTCAATTGGAGTGATGGGGTTAGAGCCGCTTACTACACTCCTAAAAATCCAACGGTTCCATTTTACCTGAAGCTAATGGAGTAACTGGACGTCAGTTCACCTTCATATTTAAAAAGGTGGTTTAACTTGAAAACCGAACTTTCTCTTAAACAAGATATTATTATAGTAAACAACATTGAAACTATAATAATGGTATATCAAATGAGAAGTAATCAATTTTAAAAACTGGTTTTCTGAAGTGTCCGACAATGCTGAGGTCACTCACTCTCTCTAGCGTCCCTTTCTCGCAAATATTACGTTTTACTTTTCGAAACTAGTTCGACTCGTTCCAACTTACAAAGAGATCCAAGACCGAATTTTAACGACCCGTTTATTATCTCGAAGGCATACTTAAGGAATAAGATCCATTAATTAACGAAATGAACTGTAAAGGAACAAATTAAAAAAAACTTTCTGGCCTGTTTTTTTTGTGCACGCCATATTAAGGATTCTGCTTTCTTGTAATTTTCATAATTGGCATTTTTGACCTACATTTTCTCCTCGATATACAAGTATGCACAGGGTGTATCAGGATCTGCGGACAACGGGACAGGAAGTAATTTTGCTCCTCTTTTGTAACAAAAAAAAATATAAATCCCCTGACAATCTTTTCATATTTTAAGTTATACGATCAAAAAGTTTCTATATATTGTATAGAGAGGGGAGAGGGCGGGAGGGAGGGAGGGAGAGGAAGAGAGAGAGAGAGAGAGAGAGAGAGAGAGAGAGAGAGAGAGAGAGAGTTTATAATGTGTCAGCTTCATGATTTCTTGCTAAATTAGGAAGCGATTACTCAAAAATTATTCGAAATGATACACATAAAAATGAATTTTATTTTAATTTTTTAAAATAGAGTTTTAACTATTATATATTTTGCTTGTCGACGGTTTCGAGACCATTACCCCATACTCATGCACCTTTTATCCTAAAATTGTAAGAATTAAGTTATTTTTATCGAAGATAAATAATTTATAAACTAAAATATTCATAATGAGGTGTAGATAGTTGACCGTAGATTAATGATTGGAGAAGTTTGTCGTGGGGTGTGGTCAGCAAAGAACAACATAAATAAACAAAACCATATTTATTTATTTTATGCTGACGTTTCGACCTGAGTTTCAGGTCTTCATCGAGGCTATAGAACAAAAGAGATAACAACAACATTTAGAGAAACATAAAATTGAAAAGGAATAGTATACAAACAAATTTAGAATTATACAAAATATTGAATTGAATCATTTACCAATTTTACATCATTCAATTCAACTTGAACTGTTTCAAATATTTATGTTTCAAAGCAGAATGATTAATAATCGAGACCAATATGTCGTCTCTGCAGATGAGCTAATAACAGAGATGAGAATGTTTGACACATATTGAACCCTGTTCAATCCCGGGCAGTTAATCTAGATCACTTGATGGAGCTTATGACTGAGTCTTAGATTGAACCGAATCGACTCTCATGTATCTGATAATCATAAATTAATCATAGATAACTTTCAACAGCTGCTACTTCAGTGGTATTTGTATTGATTAATATCATCAAAAATTCATCAAGTTAGGTTTAACCCAACGTAAGTCTTAGCTGTATATCTCTCGGTTGTCCTCTCCCTCCCCCCTTCTAAGAGAAAATGAAAGTTTATTAGCGATTACAGAAAATGAATTCAGTCCACCGTATTATTTTAAGAAACGCATGTCTTCCTGTAGTTTTTTTTATTAAAATGGCACAAAACAAAATAAAAATATCAAGAGACATGACAAATAAATCGGTTTTACCTCGAAAGAGAACGTGCGAAGTGTATCCACGGCAATGCAGAATTAGTGGAACAAAGGTACACGAGTATGTTTTAATTTCCAAAAACACATATAAACCAAATTTCGTTGCAGTGTTTTACTTGATTCTAAAGTTACTATAGAATATCATATTATAGATTCCAGTGTGTACATTTTTGCAAAAAAAAAAAAATGGCGTCGAGTTGCCTACAGGTAACGTCCGAAACGATGCCGAGTGCAAAGGTTTAACCTAATTTTTCGAGATTTATTTTTAGAGTATTCCTTCCTATACAAATGGAACTCTCCCTTACCTGAGGGGGAAATAACATTTCATTAAAGGTTAAATAAGCGAAGAGGGATTGAAGCATTTTATCCTAAATAGAAGCAATCAGAAAGCCATTACTGATGTAGTTGCCTTAAACGGCCGAAAGGGGTCGGCTTTGTCTCGTTGGCGATTGGCTATTTCAGGATAAATCTGGTTCCCTTCTTCGATTACTTTTACGTGTCGAGAGGACTTAATTTGCCAGGCTCCGTGAGCTGGGTCCTTATCGTCTCTTCCAGTCTCTTTCATTTAGATAAATACAGGATAGGTGATGGTCGTGACATGAAAAGGATGATATATTTAATTTTATATTAGAATTATTATTATTTTCAATTTTTATTCCTTTCAAATATTTTTAACAAAGTTTAATTCCCAAGAAAAAAATCAAGATAATACAGGTGGTATTGTTTTATATTATATCTGTCAAAAAGAATTTATTTTTTAGCTATTTTCAAGTACCGTATGTCAAATTCAAGATCTTATGAATTTTCTTTCGTAGGAAGTTGTAGGACATAAATAGGGACATAACATTTCAGGAAAAATATTTACAAATCAAAATCATTATATTTAAAAATATAAACTACATACCATCGGCAAACCATAGCATAACTTTAAACTTCGAAAACCCCACTATAATAAACGTGACAAAAAACAGAAAGATCGCAAAAGCAATTCACATAACAAAAAATACCAACAATACTGTAAACTACAAAACAATTTTTTTTTATATATGTATATATAGTTGACCGTAAAGATTTAAATATAAGTAGATGGTCAGGGTTGCGGTCAAAAAAAGAACAAATAGCTTAAAACTATTTTAATGTCCGACGTTTCGACCCGCTTTGAACAGCCCTGATGAAGCCCTGCAAAGTGGGGCGAAACGTCGGACATTAAAATAGTTTTAAACTATTTGTTGTTCTTTTTTTGACCGCAATCCTGACCATCTACTTATATTTAAATTTTTTTTTTGTTTTAACGTATTAAAACAGCCACCATTTTGTATTCCCAAAACTATGCTAGGCAGACTTTTTTTAATAGTAATTATACATGATTTTCATCGAAGTAATAAATAATTAGGGTGAAATAACGGACTTTTTTTATATAATTTATTTCTTGTTATTTACAACTGTATAAAAATATATACAAAAAGTAAATTTGCTGTAGGTGACATATTGACATGATACAAACATGTGAAAAATCTATCCATTGATAGAACTCCAATAACATATCTAAGGATATCTGTTTCCTGTCTTTTCAGTCTTGTGTGAGGATTCCATGTCAGTTGTTTGTCAACTTTTTTAGTATTATAATCGACACTAGATGTGGCCTTAAAGAACATAATACTTTATATAATTTAGTTCCATTTTATCTAATTTAAATTTTAATTATTAAATAAATATACTCTTTAATATCGTTACTACTCCGTAAATAAATTAATCAATAGGAAATCACTTAGGGATGTCCTTTATAAAGGAAAGCTTCAAAAGGTTTTCGATAAGTTTCGAAGAAGTAGTACTTCCTCCTTGCTCCGCCCGCTGCTCCTCTTTCCTTCTGCAATGGTTACTTAACCGATTGAGATATCTCTTTCACCTGTTTTCCTTCCAACAGAAGGGTTTCTAACTCCTACTCCTCAACCATTCTCAATACGCGTTTTAATCCAATAATATAAATTATACTAAAGTTATATCTTCTACAGGAAGAGTTTCATTCATAATTAGATATTGTCAATGAAAAGGTACTCTGTTATAATTATTTATTTTATATCATTAATGAACAATAACAACGTTTCGTTGTTGTCACCCCATTATCAAGTATCTACAACAAATTCTCAAATTCATCCTATGCATACAACACTTAATCAATATATGATAATTTCTTTTTAAAAAATTTAAAACAATTACCTTATTAAACATACATTCTGTTTTTCCCTTACAGTACAAGAGCCCAAGAGGAGAAAAAAAGGCAGTTATCTCCCCCCAATTTTTGATTACATTAATGAAAGCTATGTATAACTACTAGCCAAAA
>NW_027106340.1:157483-163495 GCF_000696795.3 Halyomorpha halys | reverse complement strand
CCAACATTTTATACGAACAACAAGAAATTAACATTTTGTGAGTTTATTTTGTCAAATATCATAAAAACTACTACTTCTACAAAGAAAAACATTATTCACAATTTTATAGCATATTTAAATAGCTTTGATTCGAGTGCTGGCAGACATCTGAAAGTCCAATGGTTTCTGAAATAAAGTTTTTCATTAATCAAACATATTGTCCGAACAACTATAAATCAATTTATTTTAGCAAATATCATGAAAACTACTATTTCTATGATGGTAAAGGTCATAAACTACTTTATACTACATTAAACTAGCTTTATTTTGCGTGCTAATAGACATCTGTACGTCGAATGTTTATTGAGATATAGACTTCTCAAAATAGATTTACTGATATTTTAGTACATTTTTAAGGAATGTTGCTTTTTAAAAGGGTAAATCTCGAGAACTATTGGACGCAAATAGCCCTATTACGGCTAATATTTCAGCAAATTTACTCTTCCTTAAATAATGTTCTTTTAGATTTTCAAGTGTTGTTGGAAGTTTTTAAGATATAGAGCTCCGAATGAAAAATTAATTTTTTTTTAACGGTTTCAAACAGCCGCCATTTTTATTCCCCCAATCTATACTTGGCAGACTCATCAGTTTTTACTAGTGATTATACATAGTTTTTATTAAAGTAATCAAAAATCGGGGTGGGATAACTGTCTTTTTTTCTTCTCGGCTCTTGTGCTATTATTAGTCGTGTATCGTTAATACTAACATATTGTTGTCAGTAATATAAAAATTTTTAATAATTAAAAAAAAAACATATTCTAACTAAGGAGATATGAAAAGCCTTCCTAAACCAGTTTATTTTTATCATAAACAACAAATAGCTAATAAATCAAGGCAATACTCTCCAACCTCTGTTCCACAAATGGCAAAAAATCTATTTATTATAATGATAACAAAAACCTGGTTCAGGAATGCTTTTCATATCTCTATATTTAGAATATGCTTATTTTTTTTTTTAATTATTAAAAATTTTATATAAGTGACAAAAATATGTTATTATTACATTCCCTATTATAGAAATGTTCTAAATTACTCCTCAGACAAAAAATTAATAATTAAATTAATAATAAATAAAAAATTAATTATATAGTATATACTATATAAATATAAAGTACGGACATAGATATTGTATAGCATTATGAAAAGTACTAATGAAGAGAAACTAATCTCTGGAGAGAAGGACAAACCCTCAATTTAACAAATCCTGGGAGGACTTCTTTCCTTCCTGTATAGAAGGATTAAATGAGAAAGGCCTACTGCGGGGAAGATAAAGAATAACCAACATAGAATAAGGCTTCCGGGCGATGAATTGTTCAAAGAGAAAAGAAATATTATTAAAAAAATCCTGGTTATAAATGAAATAAAAATAAACGAGAGAAAGAAGATAGAAGAATGTTATTTACAGAAACAACACGAGTGCCTACGATGACCGCAACAGAAATGTTATTGCTCCACTGGGCCGGAATCGAACCCAGGGCATTAGGAGGAAAATGTATGGCTCATGAGTCCCTCTGCTCTCCTCCTTAATAAAACTACCCTCCGCAAAGCTGTTGTCT
Source organism: Halyomorpha halys (assembly GCF_000696795.3). Taxonomy (NCBI): domain Eukaryota; kingdom Metazoa; phylum Arthropoda; class Insecta; order Hemiptera; family Pentatomidae; genus Halyomorpha; species Halyomorpha halys. The sequence continues at coordinate 161,900 of NW_027106340.1, read as the reverse complement.
CTCCAGTACGTGCCCCGAATATTATCTCTAATAAGGAAATAGCCTCTCTTACATTCCTTTATTCAACAACTGGAATTTAATAAATTATTCTCTTGATAATAATTCTCCCTGGGAGAGAAATTGAAAAAGGAATAATTAGAGTATGGAGCATTAATAATAACATATGCACTTTGATAATGAAAGTGGCTCAGTGGTAAGGCAATGTTTTAACTTCAAGAACTTGGTTCGAATCTGGCTAAAATTCTGTTCCTGTAGCAATCTTGTGGGTTCGGTAGATCTCCGGAGTCCATCCAGTCTCATAAAGTGTCAATTATATTTTAAAAAAAAAAAATTACTTAGTTCCAAAATGAACACTTGAAAAATATTTTTCAATTTATTTATTTAAAATATCAAGTGGCAGGCATAGGTGAGATTACAGGTTGTAAATTTAATTACATCACATGTACAATTTATAATTTCAAAATTAAATATATAATCCTAGAACATATTTCATTTAAACAGCGTTTAGTTATTTTTATTATAGTTTTCCTATTGTTAATTGTTTATGTAGAGGATAAATTCACAAATAAAAACAATTATTCTACATAGACGTTTGAGGCTAAATTATTTATTCGAACTTGAATAAAATCATTAGATGTGGTTAGCTCTTTGGTAAGGCACTGTACTACTAATTCTAAATCCAAGGACTCGGGTTCGAATCCGAATGTGGCAGATAATTTTCACTGTAGCCGTTAGTCAGCTCTGTAATTCCTAACAAAGTACTGAATCCCTGAACCTTGGATTCAAAGTCATTCTATTTTTTTATACTTGGATTACAAAAAAATATTTTGGAAGAAACTTAGCGATCGTATATTGATTGCTCTTTCAAACTTTTTAGAAACATTAAACAATTTTTTTTTAAAATTTATATAGCTCGCCTTACATTCTGTTGAGAGTTCTGACACCTAACTATAATTTCTTAAACAAAAAAACTTATAATTAATAGTATTTTCCTCATATTTTCAAATCTCGAAATTGTCTGTTGATTGGACTGAGTTATTAAAAAAAAATTATTATAAAATCATTAATTAATTCTATAAAAGCATTAAACTAGAAAAACCGTTGTTATGAAGATAAATAATATAATAAATTGTAAACCGCAGAACGTTATATTCAATTCAAAGATATGGAATATCCTCTGCTATATCTTTAGAAGATATCACCTACCGCAATAATGACAGTTAAAATGAAATCTCGGTTACTTTCACAATCATTTTTTTTTTTTTTTCATCAGAAGAAAAATAGAAATAACTTTCAAGCAAGAAAAATACTTCTTGTCAACTCATAATCGATATTGAGGTGTAGATAGTTGACCGTAGATTAATGATTGGAGAAGTTTGTCGGCGGGTGTGGTCAGCAAAGAACAACATAAATAAACAAAACCATATTTATTTATTTTATGTCCTTTATGACCTTAGTTTCAGGTCTTCATCAGGGCTATAGAACAAAAGAGATAACAACAACATTTAGAGTAACATACAATTGAAAAGGAATAGTGAACAAAAGAGATAACAACAACATTTAGAGTAACATACAATTGAAAAGGAATAGTATACAAACAAAATTGTATGTTACTCTAAATGTTGTTGTTATCTCTTTTGTTCTATAGCCCTGATGAAGACCTGAAACTCAGATCGAAACGTCGGCATAAAATAAATATGGTTTTGTTGTTCTTTGCTGACCGCACCCCCCGACAAACTTCTCCAATCATAATCGTTATTACTTATTTAAATACGACCGTATCAATGTTAAAACAGGTTTATACAATAACAACAACCTGCAACGCTAATTACCTAACATGAGGGATAAAACAGGTAAATAGTAAATGCCAAATGCAATATATAGGTTTAATAACAAAAGTATGAAAGAATATATACTGGAGAGGCATCCAAAGAACTGGAAACAACGATAAAAACAAAATATCACAAACTGTAAAAATGTTTAGAATATAAACTGCATATCATTGGCTAAGTATAGCATAACTTTTTTTAAAATATTTATTTATTGCTGTTTACAACTGTACATTATAATACATTTAGTAAATCTGATGTAAGTTAAATAGGAGTGTTACAGGCGTGTAGAGAAACTACCCATTGGTAGCACTCTAATGGCATTTTACATTAGCTGGTCTCGAGGCCATCTTCTTTTCAGGCGCAGAGGATTGTCAGGAATGGAAGAGGATGCAAGATTAGAAACTAAGGGGTTTGAGTGGCTAGAGAGATTAGCATAACTTTAAACCAATAAGGTTAACATCAAAAACACCACTATAATAGACATGAAAAAGAAAGATCGAAGAAGCTATTCACATAACTAAAAATATCAACAAAACTCTAAACTAAAAAAACTTAAATACAATGCAGATATATAAATGGGCTGGCTATATAAATCCAGAAAAACATTTAAAAATAAAATTATCCAATTCAAAACCATAATATTAAACCTAAATACCAATATTTATTAAATATGGACATACCTATAGGGAGGTAGACAACAAACAGATGCACTTTGATTGTCCAAAGAGATAATGCCAAGTATAACAATATTTATTTATACTAAATGACATATGAATATATCAGTAATGAACGAGATTGTTGAAACAATAAGGTAAAATTAGTTATAAGTTTCTGATTGCATACGTAAAAAAATTATTGATAATTGTTACAATTAAAGGAATATATTTTTTTAAATTATTTATTTAATGTAATCTACAACTGTACAAAATAATACAATAGGTAAATATGTAGTATGTTTCATATACACTTGAAAATCTTGGGAAGGAACCATCCATTGGTGGTACTTCAAACATTAATTTAAATTAGAAGGTCCCGTGGCCATCTTCTTTTCAGAGGCCTCGGAGAATTATCAGAGATTGTTAAGGATGAAAGATTAAGAATTAATGGGTTAGGATGGTTAAGGAGTTTGGAATGAAAAGACGCATATCTGTTTTGGGTCAAATCTGCAACGAATGGGATGTTAAGGTCTTTGTGAATGAGTTTATTTGTGACGTATTAAGGATTTTGGATTGTAACGATTGGATGCGGGAAGAATTTGATGGTTTGGTGGAGCCCCAGAGCTCAATTCCATATGTCCAAATTGGTCTGATTATCGTAGTGTATACTAATTTTTTGTAGTGAATAGGAAGTTTAGAGCGTTTATGAAGTAAGTGTTGTAGCAATCGGAATCTAAGAGCAGTTTCTTGTTTCAGTCTTTGTTGTTCAGTGGGATTCCAAGTAAGTCTCTTAAAGAAATATTAGTACGTGAAAAGGGAGAAAACCTAAACGTTGTACAAACAAATATAAAATATCGATATATGTATATATAGTTGACCGTAAAAATTTATAAATAAGAATATGGTCAGGGTTGCGGTCAAAAGAGAAAAAAAAATAGTTTACAACTATTTATTTTCCGAGGTTTCGCCCAAATTTGCAGGGCTTCATCAGGGCTAAAAAGATACAAAAAAAAACCTGAGAATATTACAACAACAAGAGAATTTAAGCTACGATAAATATTATGTAAAAATAAAGTGATAAGAAATTATTATTTTATATACATAAAATATTATTTTATATACATAAAATATTATTTTATATTGATACTATTTTACGTCTTCCTTCCTTGTATTTATATTTAATTTCTTATAACTTTATTTTTACATAATATTTATTCTAGCTTAAATTGCCTTATTGTATAATATTGCTGTAATATTCTTAGTTTTTTTTTGGATCTTTTTAGCCCTGATGAAGCCTTGCAAAGTGACAGCGAAACATCGGAAAATAAATAGTTGGTAACTATTTTCGTTTCTCTTTTGACCGCAACCCTGACCATCTTCTTATTTATAAAATATCGATAAATTCTAAAGGAAGTTTACAAATCAACTTCAGCAGGAACAATCAACTTCCTGGGAAAGAAAATCTAGAATATTTAAATGTCTTTTTTTGGAAGAAATATATTCCAATTTTGAAATGTATGTATATTTCATCCACTTGCTGTATGTGCCCAATCATAAAGTCGTTCTTCAGCCAACTTTCCATAATGGAAGGGGGAACGTTTTCCTGTACTAGCAACTCACGGAGTTCTGCAAAGTGTTATTTTGTTTCCTAATACTTTTTCACTTCACATCCGAGATTGTCGGAATCTAATATCATACATCAACATTTAACGCATTTCAAAGTGCATGTAACAAGCAACGTCGCTACAGGAGGGGTCGAGCGAGGGAAAACCCCCAATAACTGAAATCTAAAAATTTAGATCAGGAAACCTATTTCAAACTGTGAACATCGAGGTAACAATATATATATTAATAAATAATTCAAAACACTATCCAATTATAGTCTCAAAACCTTTATTTCTTTTACACGTCCAACGTTTCGGCCAATTC
>NW_027106340.1:151386-156728 GCF_000696795.3 Halyomorpha halys | reverse complement strand
TAATACTTTTTATTTATTGATATATATTACAATCTGCCACAAAGTTGTGGGCAATAGGTAATAGTGATGAATGATCTCATACATACTAAAATAAAATAAAATAAATAAAAAAAAAAAAGAACTCTCTTAAAATATATACAAACAAAAGAATAAACAAAATGAACATAATCAAACTATCTGTATGAAAAATAAATAAATAACATAATGATAAAATAATATAATCTCTTGTCACATTTACACTCTAATATAACTTCATAATTAATTATCTGAATACTTCGAAAAGTGTTAATATGTTATTTTATAAATCATTTATGTTTCAAAAATCATATTTTCATTCAAATAATTACTACTTTTCAGGGGTTTTCCCATTATAAACGTATTAATCAAAAAATCATTTTTATAAGATATACGATATATATTTCACCGAAATATTTTACTATATATTAACAAAGGAAATTTGGTCAAAATTGGTGGAAAATTTAAGATATCTATTCCAATTCTATAAGATGGGTTTAGATTTTTCTTTTCTTTATTTATTTTTAAAAAAAATAAAACTGTGAACGGTTAGGGTTGCAGTACTTTATAAGGGAGTACAATTACTAGACCAACGGTTGTGGTCGGATTCAAATCCGAGTCCTTGGATTTAGAATTAGTAGCACAGTGCCTTACCAATAAGCTAACCACACCTAATGATTTCATTCTATTCCAGAAAAATAAGTCAGCCTCAAAATTCTATGTAGAAGAATTATTTTTATTTGAGAATATATCCTCTACATAAACAATTAACAATAGGAAAACTATAATAAAAATAACTAAACTTTATAGGAAATATGTTCTAGGATTATATATTTATTTTTGAAATTATAAATTGTACATGTGATGTAATTACATTTATAACCTGAATCACAGCTATGTCAGTTACTTGCTATTGTAGATAAATAAATTAAGAATCATAATAAAATATTTAAAAAATGAAAGCGGTAAATTTACTAAATTAATAAATTAAAAAATATTTTTCAAATGTTCATTTTGGAACTCAGTAATTTTTTTTTTATAAATAAAAATGAAATAAGTGTATTTTATAGTAAAACAATAAACCGAAGACACTAAAAGTGTCTTAAAATCAGACAGTAAAAAATTAATCTATATAAAATATTAACATACAATTAAATAATAAATAAAATACAAGCTAACAACATTGCAGCCTTGAACGTACTAACAGATACAGGTCATGTGATAGAGGTAATATGGTTTGTCGAAACAATGTCCTTCTGGGAGATCCTATCTAACTTCTAGAAGTGTACGCGCTGCAGCCACTCACGATTTACCATTATCATTTAGTCTCTAGTCTAAGAGTTAAAAATGCTACCGAATAATAATAAAAACATTACAATTGTATTTATTTATAATCTTAATTTTTTCTTGAGACTGGTAATTTTTTTAAAAATAAATAATTCAAATTTTATCCATTATAGTCTCAAAACTTTTTTATTTCTCTTATAAGTCCAACGTTTCGGCCAATCGGGCCATCTTCAGGGACAATCTACTACAAAACAGCATTTATTACATGTATGATCCTACAAACATTTCAAAATACTTAACATTATTATTTATAATTTACCTTACCTTAATACAACTTTGAAACTATATAATTTAAAAAACTCTAACTCCATGCAGGCTATTCTGCCCAGGTCCAAAACATCAATTTCTATGAAACATTAAAAACATTAGGTAAAAGATATTTTTTTGTTAATAAGTATATCCCACATATGTTTAATTACCTAATTAGACAAATATTCACTTAAAACAAAATCAAAGTCATTTATCATCAGACACTATTCCTTAAAACTTTTATCACAATGCTTGTAACCTTCCTCCACTCAGTTCAAGCATTAAAATTATTTATTATAACTACACTTTTGTCAATTTTCCTCTTTATTTCATTAGTAAAATTCCTATCAAGGCTAATTATAATTATCCACATTCAATTTATCCTATATTATTCATAAATTAATCTTACTTAATTTCTCTGCATAGTGTTGATTTAAATTTCTTGTATCTGTTTTGAAATTCACTGTATAATCAATATTTTCAGATATGTAAATGGATTCAAGTATTTTCCTTTTGAATGTATTATTATCTTTATGTAAAATGATTGTATTTTCACAATTGTATTGTTATTTTGTATTTTTTTACAATTGTATTAACATATTACAATATACAATAAATAATACAATATTGTATAAAAATTTAACGATTGCTAGACTTAGTCGTTGATACAAACAAAATTTAAGGTAATTTTGAGTAAGATTTTAGGAAAATTTGGCATTAAATCCCTATAATCCTATTTCAATGAGTATAAATCCTATCTGATATTAAAGATCACTTCATTGCTCATTGATTTAACAAGTTTAATCAAAATCGTTAGAGCCGTTTCAGATAAAATCGAAAACATGTGAAAAATCGATTCTTTAAAGTCGCACTTGTCTGCGATGTATCGATTTTAGTGAAAACGTTGCTGCTACGCAGAGAAGGGCAGAAATTAGCTATAGTTGAAACTAATAGCTATAATTGCCATGGATACGATATTTATTTATCAATGGTCCATTCATGAATAAGGGTCGTATCCATGGCAACCCTCTTTAAGTTCGTAATTTATCTGAAAGCCAAGCCAATCCTAACACTATCCTCATCACGTATGTTGATGACACATGTGTGCTCGTAGTTAATAATAACCCATTAATTGTATCCCAAACTCTCCAATCCCATATCATAACCCTCGAAGAATGGCGTCGGAATTAAGATGGCTAAGATACATCCCAACAAATCCCATCACCTTTACCCTTCATCGTAAACCTATCGACAGAAAACTGCTCGTCGACTCCGACTATTACAGCACTTACTAGACAAACGGTCTATACTTCGAACTCATTACAAAAGTCTGATCTGCATGACTGTAATAATGCCAATCTGGACATGGAGTTGACCTTTGGGGCTCCACTAAACCTTCGAATTCTTCTCGTATCAAATCCTAAATCCTTACTTTGTCACAAATAAAATCATACTAAAGACCTTAATGTATCGATCTACTATCTACCAATGTAACCGATCTAGCCCGAACCAGATATCACTCCTTCCATTATAAACTCTCTAACCACTCAAACCCTTACAAATATTGTTGTGATAACTTGTTGTGTACTTTAAAAGAAGTTAAGAATATTTTGAGACTTAAATTGGATGCAATTTGTTGATGATAATTAAACAATATATTTGTTGTGTCATTGAAAATATTTGTTTAATGAAAATCTAAAAATCCAATACATGATCCCTCAAATGAGCCCCTTTAATGTTCAGGAATATATAATCTTTAGGTTATAATATTTGAGCTTTGGGGCTCCACTAAACCTTCGAATTCCTCTCGTATTCAATCCTTACAATCGAAAATCCTTCGTAAAATCCTCAATGCTCCTTACTTTGTCACAAATAAAATCATACATAAAGACCTTAATGTTCCATATGTAACCGATCTAACCCGAACCAAATATCACTCCTTCCATTATAAACTCCCTAACCACTCAAACCCCTAGTTTCTAACATTGTATCCTCTCACAGTCCTGACAAGGCGCCTGAAAAGAAGATGGCCACGAGACCTACTAATGCAAAATGTCATTAAAGTGCCACGAATGAGTAGTTTCCCTACACGCCTGTAACACTCCATTTTAACTAAGATAAATTTTATTGAATGTATTATATAATATACAGTTAAAAATTTTAATAGAGATATTAAAAAATAATAATTGTAATTTCAGTTGCGAATAATTTTGTTTTTGAGCTAAACCTTTCAAACACATGTCATTTTGGTATAAACTTGGTTATTTCCACTCAGGGGCCCCAAAAACATGTATTTCCCTCGAAAACTCAAATTTTCACGAAAATTCCAAATATAGATATGTGATAATCAGAATATAACAGAACATTATTAGAGTAATTGTAAAAAAAAAACTAGGTTACTAACAACAACGGTAATGCCCACTAATTAATTGCTAGACTTAATGGCAATACAATATAATCTCGAAATTAAATTTAAAAATAAACAGAAATTGAATCTAAATTTTAACATAAATAATTATTTTTAAAATACGAAACAGAGAGAGAGAGAATCAAGTGGGTTATGGGAATAAGCTTTATTTAAATTTTAAGGGGAGCTTGGGAGAAGAGTTTAATTCAAAAAAGAATTCGAAGAGGAAATAACAGGGATACTTCTACAAATTATTTAAATTAATTTCTGAAATACTCTGCAGGAATGTGAGGGACTCTTAATAAATATAATTTAACGGTTAACGGTTTAACCAGTCAAAGCTGGAATGTGATTGAATGTGGAAATGTGTGGAATGTGATTTTTTACTTTTATTTAAACCATAAAATATTTTAGAAACATATTGTTCCATTTTTTGAAAAGTAAATATTCTATAAACTAGTTAACTAACAAATGATAAGATTAAATTTCAACTACTTATATATTATCACTGTATATTACATCCTTAAACCAATTTTTTTTTTAAATTTTCACTTACCTATACATAAAATATGTGCTGATGTGAAATATACCGGGGTGACGGTAGCAGCGTGGTAACGCGCGTCTGCCAATCCAAAGGTTGCGAGTTCGAGTCCCCGGTATATAATGAGTATATACAAAACTCACTCACAACCTCCCCCGGGCATTTGGGAGGCCCGTTAGCCAATGAGTGACACTCACCCTATGAAAACCACGTCATGAAACGCGCGATGTATTTCCTAAGTAAGGCCTTGGACCTCCACGATCTATCGCGCCAATAATAAAAGTAACACATGAAATATACAGTAAGGATAAGTAATGTGATGGTGCCAAATTTTGAATTCGAGTTTTCGACTGAAATACAAGTTTTGAGGTACGCTGAGTTCAAATAACCGAGTAATTAATTTCGCAAAATTAATTTTTTTTTGACCAGTGATGCGGCGAGAGGGATGCGCTGGGATCTCTTGAGCTCTGCTCTACCCCTCACACGTGGGGGAGAGTGTGGGCTCAGGGATCCTCAGGTCGATTGTGTTAATATTGTATATATTATTTTATTTATTTATTTTTCATACAGATAGCTTGATTATGTTCATCTTGTCTATTCTTTTGTTTGTATATATTTTAAGAGTTTTTTTTTTTTAGTTTTTTTTATTTTAGTATGTATGAGATCATTCATCCCTATTACCTATTGCCCACAACTTTGTGGCAGATTGTAATATCTATCAATAAATAAATCTATCAATTGAAAAAAAAAATTTTTTTTGTTTAAATAAAATAAAAATTCCAA